>NC_060894.1:21950000-21975000 GCF_014805685.1 Silurus meridionalis | reverse complement strand
CAAACTGGAGCAGCAGTGTTGTACCTGCTCGAGCCAAACTGCTCCTGCAACCCATTTGGTGCTCAGTTTTAATTTCGAAGCTGTTTTACGTGCCTTTTCTCGGCATAATATAATCTCATCTTACAGCGCCGAGCATTCGGGGACTCGCACTTAGATTTTGTATTTAAAGCAAAATGGAGTTGCATGGTGTGCCGTATTTTATCTGTAGTACGAGTAAATGTGTGCCTGCTGGCAGCACACACACACACACACGTACACACACACACACACAACTAATGGTCTGGCTGACAGAGGTAATAACTTGTTGTGTTTAATTGCACATCGTGTATGAGGTAAAGAATTGACTAATTAAGATGGAGCAATCAGTGCAGCAGCATCAAGAAAAACTCATCTATAATTAAGCAGGATGTTTGTCAACGTTTGGTAAAATTAATACATCCACTGCTGTGCCTGCGTCTGTGTGTGTGTGTGTGTGTGTGTGTGTGTGTGTGTGTGTGTGTGTGTGTGTGTGTGACAGACAGAGATAAAGAAATTTTTGTGGAGGTAAACAAAAACTAAGAAACTAATGAGGCCAACATCCAGCAGAGCTAGCTGTGTGTGTGTGTGTGTGTGTGTGTGTGTGTGTGTGTGTGTGTCTGTCTGTCTGTCTGTCTGTCTGTCTGTCTGTCTGTCTATATTAAAGGTGCCCATGATTAGTCAAAGAATCGGAGGAGTCTGATTCGTCTACCAATCTCACAGTTGAATCTCCACAGAAGTGTTATGAAATGAGGATCGTTCCATTTTGGTTATATGAGGGTGCTCAATGTCTGATTTTACATATAACTACCGTTATTTTCCTCCCAATAAGTTAATATACAGTGTATTATGTTAATGTTGTTAAAATAAAAATTCAAAAAAATTCAAAAAGAAAGAAGCTTTTAATATTTGTATATATATATATATATATATATATATATATATATATATATATATATATATATATATATATATATATATAAATCTAAAACTGATCAGGTTCAACATTATAACATTATGAGTAGTGAAGTGAAAACCACTGATGATCTTCATCATGGAACCTGTTAGTGGGTGGATTTATTTATTAGGCAGCAGGTGAACATTTTTTCCTCAAAGTTGATGTTAGAAGCAGGAAAAATGGACGAGCGTAAGGATTTGAGCGGGTTTGACAAATTGTGACGTCTAGACGACTGGGTCAGAGCGTCTCCAAAACTGCAGTTCTTGTGGGATGTTCCTGGTCTACAGTAGTCAGAACCGGCGACAGGGTCATGGGGGACGAGGATCATTGATGCACGTGAGGAGAGACGGCTGGTCCGTGTGGTCCGATCCAACAGACGAGCTCCTGTAGCTCAAACTGCTAAAGAAGTTCATGCTGTTGAAGTTTGAAGGGTCAGAACTATTTTAGCAGAAAAAGCTGACCAACACAATATTAGGCAGGTGGTCATCATGTTACGCCTGATCTTATATATATAGCCGTCATGTCAACTGAAGAAAAACTCAAGCAACAATCAGCAGCGACTGGAAAACACACCGACACGGGATCACACTTTTTCTAGCCACTGATCAATGCTAATTGTCACCTAAACGTATTTTTTTCTTCCTCTTTCTCCTCTCCTAGCCGTCGTCTCCAACATCATCTCGCTTCAATTTGTACCGTCCTGTTAGAAATAGTTTATGGGGCCGTTTGGCTGGTGGAGCTGCAGGGCAGCAGCTTAATGAATCTGTCACAGCTCTATTGACTGACATGCCAGGGTAAGTGATACATGCGAGAGGGATTGAGTCCCTAATTACTACAGCCGTGATGTCTGGAAGGACACGAGGGCCAGAGGTTAATAGTGCTGGACGGCTTTCTCTCTCTCCCTGTCCTTAGGTCTCTCTCTCTCTCTCTCTCTCTCTCTCTCTCTCTCGGTCTTCAATATGAGCACTGATTGATCAGTTGTCTCACACGCTCTTGTGTTTGGTTTTACACAGACGTCCACATCGAGCTCGTCAGCCCTTCGCTGTTTGTCAGCTTTGTCCACTGAGTCCATTATTTTTGTGTTCGTTAAACCATAAATTGTCATTAAATGTGCAAATGACCTTGAATGGTTTTCTGTTTCAACTCTTCCAGATGGAATTTCCCTTTGGGACCACACATTAAAGTTTTGCCTAAGGTTAAATCACACACTGATATGCGTTATATTTTAGGTAATGTGAAGTCATTGGAGTTATGGTGCTGTAAGTAAAGCTTACTGGCTTGTGTTTGTTATTTATCCTCTGTGGTTTTATGTGCTGTAATGGAGCAGTTGATAAACACGTTATAATAATATGATGAAATGTAGGATAATTACACTTCTGTGCTGCGTGTGTGCTGTCAAGGCTCATTTCTGGGCTCTTTGAGTTTCACACTATCCGGTTTGAGGTTCAATTAATTAATTAACAAAGACACCTCTCACTCCAGTCATGCTCTGTTTACACCACGCGAATGCTACAGGAGTCTTCGCTGTTGCACTGTTGCACTAAAGGACAGTGGACAGAAGAGTAAGAACAAAGAGGCGCTGGTGAGGGAATAAGTGCTTAAAGCTACGAGGTGATAGCAAAATGTTCTAAGACTAATAGTGCTAACTGGTGCTATTCAGACCACGTGTGTTACCACGTCTGCCACAGAGACGTTTGACATACGCCGGAGCTGCAACGAGTCGTTCGAGGTGTTCTAAGTGGCTTCATGAGCAGGTGAACATCACTGGAAAACAACGAGAGATCAGAAAGAACTTAGACGAGCTCAACCCCTGAAAATTTTGAAACCGTTCAGCAACTCATCAGATTCGGCTCCTGTGAACTTTGACCTCTTCCAGACTATGACATCGTTGCGGAGATCTGGCGTGAATCGGAGAAGGTGCTTCGAAAAGAAGACTTCCAGGACACGTTCCAGAAGAACACTGGGGGCGCTGTTTTACTGTGCAAGGAGTGAGTCTCCTAACTTTTTCAAACCACCTCATACAATAATCGGGTGGTGGAACAGTAGCTTAGTGTTTAAGGCATTGGACTTTGGATCCGAAGGTCATGAGTTCAAATCTCAGCCACACCAAAAGAATTTTCACGAAAAAAAGATATATAGAAAATTGTACTCATTGGAATATTTATAAAGTAAGAAGAATAAAAGACTGAAATTCGATTATCGGTTTAATTTACTTACTTAAGTCGAATAGTAAAAGACTTGAATACGTAAAGAGAAGCATAATGAGGTAATGAGGGCTTCCAGAGCCGTGCACCACATGATACAACTGAACAGTTATGATGTTACCACGATGTGTTTATTCTGATTTCAGATCAAGATGGCAGGAGGAAAATATTTAAATGATGGTTCATTATTTACAAAACCTTATGCACAAATATGTTCGGTTGATTTTGGGTTAGAAAACGGAACAACTGAAAACAACTAGGAACCAGGATTTAATGTGAACGATTGTAATTAGGGCTGGTGGTTAAAATGATACCTTCAGTGACATTTATAGGCCTTCAGTGGGTCTTGGGTGAGTCTGATGTAGGCCATACTAACAATCAGGAAGCCTGGGAGTTGAGAGAAGTCACTTGTGAATACTAGAAAGGAAGACAAATAATTAAGCAATTTTGTCAACGAACATCACAGTTTTCTATCGCCCGGGGCGGAGAAATACGATTAGCAAAAAGCGGGTTAGGACCCTAAAAGATCAGAAGGATGCCAGCGTGATAATTGAACAAACACGGATGGCCCAGATAGTAAAAATATGAGCTCACTAGGGAGAGTTAATGGAGGAAACAAGACACAAATCTGCCACTAAACACTCACGCTAGATATGAAGGAGCTCTCTGAAGTCTATCGTGAAGTTAGCTCAGTTTAGCAGCCTGTCACTGCACTTTCTTAAACTACTCTATTTAGTCATGATACATAAGCAAGAGCATAGAGAAGAACCCTGTGATCACTGGATTAGTTTGCCTGAATTGAATATGTCTCTTATCTTACACATTTACATTCAGCTTATATTATAGCCATTGATTCATCCATGGAAAACCCAAGAGCTTTAATTACTTCCTCATAATATGTGCTGTAATAATGGGATGAATCATTAGAAGCATTATCGAGTATATAGACTCTGGTTTTCTCTGTGATAGATAAAGAGAAAGAGAGAGAGAGAGAGAGAGAGAGAGAGAGAGAAAGAGAGAGTTCCTGACTGCTTATTTGAGCTACTGATTTATTAGATATTGCGGGTTGCCAGATCCATGACCCCTGATCAGAATGGCTTTCATAGTCCCGTGGCTTCCCCTCCCTAACTCAAATTCTCAGCCTCCCATCACTCGCAGGGACGTGAGCCGGCGTGCCGAGCGAAGGCCCTTGTCCTTGGGTTTATATGCTGCGAGTTGTCAAAAGGCCCCAGCTATAGCGAGCGTCCAAAATCAATTTCAATCAGCATGGAGTGCAATATTATCAAATGTCAAGTGCGAGCGGGTCTGTGCTTTGAAAATTATTCTTGACAGCCTCTTGGTGACTTAATTAACTACGAAAAAAAGAGAAAGGAAGAGTTGTGTGTGTGTGTGTGTGTGTGTGTGTGTGTGTGTGTGTGTGTGTGTGTGTGTGTGTGTGTGTGTGGTGGTGTTGGGGGTTTGTAGGGGAGAAAAAATAAATCCAAATATCTCAATCGCCTAGTCTTTTTTTTGTGCTCAAATGCCTTTATTGACATCTTGTGGAATGATTGCCTCTGTAGGGATTGGACAGAAATGGAGAGAAGAAAAGGAAGGATTGGGGGCTTGGGGTGTGGGGGTTTGTTGGGGGGAAGTAGTTTATCGATGGGGTCTCTAGCGGCTACGACTTTTCTTTGATATTGAAATTATTCCTGAGCAAATAAATCACATTTCGATTTGTTTGTAATTGCAGTGAATCAATAGCAGGCTGGAGATAGTCACTCGAGGAACCTCGTTACTCAGGACACAGGATTTAAAGAGTAACTGAATTGTTTTATTTTTAACAATTATGTTCAACCAGTTTTGGAAATCCTTCAAGATAATCATCTGGTAAAGAAGTTGATCTCTTTGAATCACTGTACAATCGTTCTGACAATCCCGATATTCCAGTGGTTTGGGGAAAACGGGGTGTGTACAGGAAGAGAAAGGAGAGCGGAGTTGGTGAGGCAGTCAGGTCACCTGAGTTAGAAAAACATAAGCATGACTGCACCCATGACAGGCCCCCTGGTGCCATGAGGAACTGCCACGTGTGGTAATTGACTCGTCGGCTGTCACAATGCATCATTTGTATAAACTTGAATGTCAAGAATTTCACATTCAGATGGTGGTCGAAAGGTTAAATGAGTGACTGTGAGGTTGTGTTGGGAAACAAATGCCACATGGATGATTGACCAGAAGATAAAATGAAGGAGTTTTTCTTCCGAAGGAGCTTCACTGTCCTTTGAATGCACCTCCTATAGTCAAGGCATTATTTCTTTTTATTGGTTATTATACAGTTATTACATTATTGTATATATACAATCTATACAAAAATTACACTTATGCAGAAATAGCATGATTTTTATGAATGAATTCTTCTTTCCTCCCTACCATCCAAACAACTTCTATTTCAGCAAACAATTACATAAACAAAATACTCTTTAATCAAGTTTATGCAGTTTGCTTTCGATTTTCAAACATTATTGATTAGTTTATTGCCATGAACTCACAGTTGTTCAATTTTAGATTTTCTGAATTTTTTTTATAATTCTCTCAATTTTAAGACCAGACGAGACGTCTATTCCAAATTACAACACAGGGAATTATTTCCTGGATCCACCTGGTTCATCCTGACTCTTCACCTCTGGATGGAATTCTCTTCAATTAGAGATCACTCTGAGCAGCTGAGGATGGTTCCACATGAACAGTCTAAAGATCCATGAAGCTATTGAGCAACTGAAGAACTATGAGGATGGTTTTGGATTGTAGGTAATATAAACAGTCTGGTACAATGGCTCAGGACTACAATTCTTATGAACGTTTCTGCATTTAGGTGTCCGTCATTGAACAGCACATTTCAACAATGATAAAGCTATGATGAATGGACAATCGGTGACATACAGATGAGGGTAAGGGGTCTGGTTCCTCCCAAGGTTCTCAAGGAGTTTGTTTCCTTCTCATCGTTGCCTCTTGCTCGCTCATTAAGGATGAACACTAGGCACTAAATTTATAAATTCAAATTATATAACCTATTTATCTCTGTAAAGCTGCTTTGGGTCTAATTGAGTTGAATTGAATATCTCTAGCCCTGTAGCTAGTCCCTGCTCTGATGAATCTTCTTTGGCTAAATAATTGTATAACTGCTTGGTTAAATGCCGGTACAGGATCTTTAATCCAAGCTGCCATAGTTCACCATTAAAGCTGTTAAATTATAGCCATAAATGATGGTAATTAAATTGTTTAAAATTTTTCACCTGAGTTGCCTTTTTTTTGCGCTTATTCTGATTAACTACATGGTCCACATCTGGACTGCTGTTTTTCAATTGACCACCCCTGGTGAGGCTACTGCACAGTTTATTTAATACAGGCCTCCATGGGAAGCTGCTCAGGTAAAGCTGTCAATAAAAACACACCGATGTAGGAGCGAAGGAAAAGAATATGGATTATCCAATATGCTGCGGAATTGACCATTCTCATTTTACTACTGAAGCTTGTGCTTATGAATATGATCATAGATTTCTGGGCTGTAAAATAACTATAAAATGTATTAACTTTTTTTACAGTGGAGCAAAGTGTCCAATTATATAGTGTATACGAAGGAGTGATTCGTATCATATCGCATTGGTAGCTGCTTCATATGTATCTTTAGTATATATACAGTATATACAGTACACACACACACACACACACACACACACACACACACACACACATTAATATTTATGTTAATATAATTTATATGCAAGAAATGTGTCATGAAAGATGAGCTCTTATTGTGCTTGTGCTCTAATTGTTGTCCATAGAAAGTCACTACACATATTTCCAAGCTAATGGTGAAACACTAATATGTATATGTGCAAATCTGTGTGTGTGTGTGTGTGTGTGTGTGTGTGTGTGTGTGTGTGTGTGGGTGTCGGTAAAAATATTTAACATCATATACTATTTAATGCCTTTGTGAAATAGTTGTGTCTGCAGGTACCTGCACATTTTGTATACTTGAGAGAAGTGTGTGTGTGTGTGTGTGTGTGTGTGTGTGTGTGTGTGTGTGTGTGTGTGTTTGAGAGTGTTACTCCTCACCCAGAGGTGCTCTGTGTAAATAAGCATCCTCCTTCTCCCAGAAGCGATCCAAAACACATATCTATCACCCACTGCTTTAGGTCATCTCCAGAGACAGAGTTTACAGTTGCCCCCGTTTGCCCACAGCCATCATTTACTGAGTCGTGTTCCGTGTGTGTTTCGGATGTGTAGCACTTGCTAGGGCTATTGTAGACACACACACACACATGCAGACACACACAAACGGTGTAAAGATAAACTCATAGCCAGAAGTATGATGTGTGCAGATAGCTGTGGACAGTCATATTTCTCACACATAGTTGTATTGCATTTAGGTGGGAGAATGCGTCGATGTCAGCAGGTGTGGAGCTGCTCGCTCAAACTGCTGCAGTGTGTCCATGATGTCCATTACTCTTATGGTCTTCGGCTAGAAAAAACACTGTGGTGGTGCTTACAACTGGATAAATAGGAACAAAAGAAGAGTTTTTCTTTCTATTCGTTAGTGTATTAACTTCTGTAGGCATAAAATTAGAACTGTAAGGATTTGATTATGGCATGTATTTGTGTATTGTTCACTCTTTTTTTTTCCTTCATGGGCAGGAATCTCTTTATCATGGTCAGGGTTGGGTTGGATTCAGAGCCTGTCCTAGGAACGCTATGAGAGGTGGAAATACACCATGATGGCTGGGATGCCAGACACTCACACATTCACACCTAAGATTCTTAAAACATATATTTTATTTATATAAAATATTTGTATTTATTTTTTATAAAAATGGTCAAACAGAAATGCGTTAATTAATTAATTAAAATTAATGCCGTTAAAATCAATTTGCGTTAACGTGTTATTAACGTCTTTATTTTGACAGCCGTAATTGATATATTAATAAAAACACAAGCAGAGAAAAGATGCTAATGATGATGATGATGATGATGGTGATGATGATCACGTGATCAGGAAGGTCTCTGTTCTCAGTCATGTTTACATCACTGACCCCCTCTGTCTCATCCACATTAACCCCAGACTTCTTGTTACCTTCTGCCTGCTCGTTGTGAGCTTCAGAAACTAGTCTACGTCTGTGGTGTGTGAGAGACAGGAAATGATACACCAGTGGTAGATTGAAAAAAAACAAAAAACACGCAATGACAAGAAATCGTTTGATGGGCTGAAAACGGCGCAATGAGAAGAAAAAATATTGATCATGTCACCATATAGATTCAAACTGAAGTGATGAGTGTTCTGAAAATGTAAGAAGTAGAAAGTACAGATGTTTGTGTAAGAAAATGTAAGAAGTGAAAGTAAAAAGTCCAAAAAATAAATACAAATACTGAAAAAATCTAAGTACACTAAAGAAGTATTTCTTCCCATCTCTGCTCTTCACAAACTCTAGTGGAACATCTTCTCAGAAGAGCGGAGCTTATTATAATAAAAATTGGGACTAAATGTGGAATGGGTTGTTTAAAAGAAACACTTACATAAACCTTAGTCTCTATAATGTATTCTACCCCAGACATGTTTAATTCTCTATTTTGATTGGTCTGAATGCTTGTTCTCGTACGTTATATTGGCTCATATTGCAGAATGGCCACATTATTGTGTATATTTTCTGCAAAAGGACTTTTATTGAACATTTTACAATCAAAAGACGTTCTCTCTCGCTTGTTAAACAAATGGAAAAAAAGGCCAAAATAAAGAGATTTGTACCAGTATGGATATAAAATTTATCCCATGCATTTAATCATAATAATAAATGTGAGTGTAGTTTATCTCAGGATGCTTATCTCAGGATCAGTACGGAAGGGCAGTTTAAGTCAGCAAATGCATCAATCTGTGTCCTGTTTGCTTTGAGACTCAACCTGCCTGAACAGATTTTTTTCAAAGTCTCTTTACTGTTCGAGAATGCAAAAGTCCACTTGCTTATACGGGGCAGTTTATTCCATGTTGCATCTGTATTTAAAGAAGATGAAAAGAAGGGCTGCGGACACCAGATATATTTCTCATATGATCATTATCTTTATGAGTGTGTAAAAAGCATGCACTAGTTATTTTCCAGTGCAAACTGATTAAAACGAGGAATGTTTTCTGTTCTGTTTCCTATTTTGTCAAATGTTTAGGTCAGAAACTTCACTGCGATGAGAGACGCTTTCACTTCATATTTGAGGCGGTGCCTTTATTCCTAGGCTACCTTTCAGCAGCTCTAGTAACACACACACACACACACACACACACACACACACACACACACACACACACACACACACACACACACACACGTGCACATGCACACTTAGCTCTAATGGATAAGTACTGCATTATCCCTCTCGTCTGTGCTTAAAAATTCATCAGGCCATTAGTCGGGTCACGCTGCTGCCCACAGTTGTCCAAAGGGTTAATTACCCGTCGTATTTGCTGTGTTCAAATGTGTTTAGACTACGAAAGGCTTACTTGTTCTGATGGAAAACATGTTCTTTTGGAAACTCATGGTCATATTGTGGAGTTTAGCATTTGATGAATCCTGTAGTGACCCCATTAAAAACCTACAGATTACAAAAAATAAGTGATGGATTAAATGCAGGATGTGGTCAGGCTTACTGTCCTTCCACTCACACCCTCACAGCCATTACTGAGAATTATAATAAAATAAAACAGTGTCAGAGATCATCATGAATCATCATGAGGTGGTCCCTAATATGTGTTTTTATTTAATATCCTACAGAATGCATAGCCAAATATGTTAATTACAGAGCTCGCGTATATCATCGGAAGGTCATCTCGGTTCTCAGTCCTGTCTGGTGCAGTCTTTTAGATGCAATTTCTGCTCTGTCTCGAAAAAAGACAAACCATACGGGCATCTGTTAGGGTGGAGAGGTTAAAACCCAGCTCCCTTTAGTGCACTGTTTGAAGCACTGAAAGGTTCAGTGACTTGTGACCTGAATGGGAGAAGTGGAGCCATAAAACTGACCTCTACATAAAAGATCTATCTATCTATCTATCTATCTATCTATCTATCTATCTATCTATCTATCTATCTATCTATCTGTCTGTCTGTCTGTCTGTCTGTCTGTCTGTCTGTCTGTCTGTCTGTCTGTCTATCTAAAAGTAAGTACACCCCTCATTATTTTAATGGAACAAAACTATAGAAATGATACTTGGATATATTTATAGTGTAGTCAGTATGCAGTTTGTGTGTCAGAGCATACAGCCATCACTGTCTAAATAACTGCAACAAAAGTAAGTACACCCTCAGTAATAACAGCTGTACGTGGTGTAAACGTGCAAAACCACACGTCCTCTTCATCATGTTCATGTTTTTTCTGCTTGTCAGAACCATACAAATGTGTGTATCTTGTATTAGAGCAGGTAAAATTTGATGCTTCAAGTCCAAATCTCTCATCCTGAACACTAGATGTTCTACATGGACCTCATGGTAAAGAGTTTCTGAGGATGTAAGAATTAGAATTGTTGCTCTCCACAAAGATGTCGAGGCTGTAAGAAGATTTACTGAGACGTGTTTCACTCAGACCTCACCAGGGTCCATCAGAGAAGTCGAGTCCTCGTGCTGTGCGTCAGGTGCAGAAGCTGAGAGTTAAGAGTTTACTTCCTGTTTGATTTCTGCACGATGAAAACTTGCACTTCTTTCTTTCTTTCTTTCTTTCTTTCTTTCTTTCTTTCTTTCTTTCTTTCTTTCTTTCTTTCTTTCTTTCTTTCTTTCTTTCTTCATTTATTTATTTATTTTAAAAGTTCCAGTATAAAGAAGTAGTCACATTTATAAAAAGAAAACCCTCGTGCAGTAACATGCGAGTGTATTTGATGTTTCTTTGACGTGCATTTCTTTACTTTTTCTTCTACTACTGTTTTGGGTCGCAGTGTTTTAAATAGAAAAGTTTATATTTCAGGAAGATATAATACAATTCTACAGGATGTTTTGCAGAAAGACAAGGGATTGGACAAAACCCCAAGGAAGCTTGTAGAATTGATTAGAATTTCTTCATGAGCAGGGAGGATGAACCAGCGTTCCACTGAAAACAGGTGGGATAAATAAAAAAAATCCCTCTGGAAAGAATGGCAAGATTTGGCACATTTACATTACAGTTCCATTCGTGACATTAGAGGGCAGCGATTGTATCCAGAGTGACTTACAACTATGCAGTTGATGGTTAAGGGTCTTGGTGAAGTGGTTGCCCAGTGGTTAAGATGCTGGACTTCTGATCGAAGTTCAAATCCAAGCACCATGAAGCTGCCACTTGTGGGTCCTTGAGCAAGGCCCTTAACCCTCAACTGCTCAGTTATATAAACAAGATCATTGTAGGTCGTTCTGGATAAGGACTTCTGCCAACTGCTGCAAACGCTTGGCTTAAGGGCCCAGAAGTGGCAGCTTGGTGGTGCCGGGATTCGATCTCATGACATCATGAAAAATGCAAATGCCAACTCAGTGCTGAATCCACTGTTTTCTGTATATTTTGGATGTAAACATTATTTTTAGTAAATGTAGTGTGCGTGTATTGAGTAAAAACGCTTACTGTTCATGCTTAATGGTTTATGTATAAAGAATTAAATGCCAAACACAGAACTTGCTGCCGTTTTGTAATAAACGCTGCAGTCTTGAGTAAAGGAAAGAGTTACGGTTGGAAATCACAATGTAATTACAACGTTATTCTGCAGGTGCTTTTACTGTTATCAGATCTCAATAATAAATCTTTCAATAGATATTATTAAAATATGAATTAATCCATTACGAAGTCAACAAACTCCACATAATCTGATTTGTTTTTATCAAAGTGAAATAGTCACCAGGCTTATGATGATCTTTGTTTTCGGCTTTTAATTGCAGGAGTCGATAACTCAGCTGGATGTGTTGTGGTCAGTGAGCAGTCAGGTTTATTTACATCGCTTAGAGCCCAAGGCTTTTAGGAGGACAGCGTGCCTCGCCTCGCCACTCCTCTCTCTCTCTCTCTCTCTCTCTCTCTCTCTCTCTCTCACTCTCTCTTTCTCTCTCACCATTCTTTCCTTTAATGCCATAAACACTTTGATTGTTTTTATCGTGTTTAAAATCCATCATGAACGTCCAGGGGATGCTCTCCCTGTTGAGTTGTGGTCAGCCTGGCCACACGAGTCTATCTGCCTTTTATGTTCTTAAATATTCATAAGTAGCTTTGCAACATTAATATCTTAGAAGGCTTACAAGAACACTTAAATAATATCCAGTACTCCTGCACGCCCCTCGGGTGTTTTTTCCCTTCCCTCTCTCTTTTATTTTTCATTTGCGTAATGCACTGGGTTGTTTCAGAGATAGTCCTCCTCTTAAGGGAAAGGCTTCCTGAGCTTAGTCATAGAAAGAGCAATAATTAGAAAGGGTACAGGGTCTTCTCAAGACCATACGTCACAGGGAATAAAGGATAAAAAAGGGGACAGAAGGTGATATCCCAGACAGGGGCATAACTGTGTCCTCTTTTAGGGTCATAGTCGTATTGCTCTGGACATGAATCCGTGTCTCAGTTTATTGTGTATGATATGAACTCGTACGCAAAGCTGCGGGCTGTAAATAAACAACCAGCAAGACTTCCACTCTGATACAAACGCTGTACTTCAACTTGCTGATCAATGCCTTATGAATGCTGCAGCTACTTTTGCTATATACAATATAAAGTCTGTTTTTATTGATTTATTTATTTTACCCTAAAAGTGCAAACTTTCGTTAATAAAAACACTTTCTTTCATTCAGACAATCCGACCCCCTGTTCAGCCGATGTTTTTCTGCCGCAATTCAGATTTCCTCAGTACATTAATAATAATTAATCACAGACGTTCAGGTCTCAGGTCAGTGTTTAGTATCAGTTCTGCCTGGATGTGCCAAGCCGCCTCTCGTGGGTCTGATGCTAAACGGTCAAGCCGTGAGCTCTGAATGCTTCCAGGTCACCTGCTGTGCACTGATCTGTGGGAAATTTACAAGCTAATTAAGTAACAAGCTCAGTTTCTATTCACCGTTGTGTTGTTGGGGCGTGTGATGATTGGTAGCATGTTGACTTTTACTGGCTCTAAAGATGGTAGAAAAGTCTAAGGATTAAAAATTCTTCCAGTAGGAAATATAAAGATAATATGTTAAGTGTGAAAATACAATTTTCTTATACAGTGTTAACCAAAAGGCAAATATTGAATATGGACTGCTTATAAGCAATAATAAGTGTTTGAACTATCACTGGCATTATGGGTGTTTATTTTTTGCAGATAATAAACAATGATTCATTAACATATATAGATTCAAGCACTTGGGGATGTGCTGTTTTTGGAAAACAATTAAAGATGTGGCTCAAAGTGTATTTACCCAAATTCAATTATTTCCAATAACAGCCATGTTCATTGTTTAATATATGAAACATCATGTTTTTATTTGAACTATTTCTAATTGGTCATTTGATGTTCCGTTTGTACGTTTAATATTTTCTTCTACAAGACGTGTTTTTTCCTGCAGTCACGTTATTTTGATACGATCAATCACCAAATCAGAAACATCCCATACTTTTCTCTCAGTGGAAATGAAAACACACCTTGTCGTGATACTGCGAAATGTGGAACCAGGAAGACTTTCCTACAGGGGAAAACCAACTGCCTATTACAAAACTCTGAGATTTGAGACTTAATAAATGTAAAAAATTAAATAAAATAAAAAACACTGTCTGTTGTAGACAGCTAGAAGAGTAGTATGCACTTCTTTTTGATTTAGAGCAATGCAGTCTTATATTATATTTATTAGCTGTACGAAATATTAGCGCAAATGCAAATATTCAGTAGGTTCCCGGCATCGAAAATTAATTAACAGTGAGATAGAAGAATAGCATTTTACTTTTAATATGTATAAATATTAGCACTGTCAATCGATTAAAAGGATTGTCAATAGCTTACTCATGATTAATCGCAACTTAATCACACATTTGTATCTTTTCTGAATGTACCTAAAATTATACTTTTTAAGTTTTTAATACTCCAATCAACATGCACAATTTTGCCCATTATTTGGTGATCTGAGACAAATTATGAAAATCCTAAAATATTTGTAAAATCTTTAGTCTTTGATCGCTGGTTTGTCCACTGACAGCTATCGAGAGAATGTGGGTCTGACTGGGCGGGAATTTTTTGTCTGTCGTACAGTTTTGACATTATGACAACTGAGATCCTACACTGTGACATGGAGATCATGTTTGTACAGTCTAACAACAATCGCAAGATAGTGGGTTTGCTTAGTTATGTGGAAAAGTTTCTAACCAAAGCTCTGCTGTAATTAAATGTAAAATTTCATATGTCAAATTTTGCGGTTATATGACAAAGTAGACAGATGTTGTGTGTCCTGCTAAAGCGTTACGTAGAAGAGTGTATTCACTCCTGTAGCAGCAGCAGTAATGTGTAAAACAGCCTTTCGAATCCACTCTTCACCATTCACTTCGCTTGTAAATCCCTCATGACATTATTCTGGTCAAACTCCTTACTTCTAAGCTTTTTTTCTGATGTGGTCTATAATGGAGTGATCTGGAGCCTTTCATCTGGCATAAGAGCGATGGTCTTCACAGGGTTAATTGCTGTTTAAATGGACTCCTATTGAGGAAAACTCTTCCTGATCCTAAGCTTATCTCAGTTGGAGATCGTTGTAGTCCAAAAAAAAAAAAAAAGTCAGCCTAATTTATTCTCCAAGACCGACCTATTCCTTAGGCCTGATCTTCACCCACCCTCAGAGTGAGCCCTACCAGATTCGTGTCGTTTACATTCATTTTGCTCTGGTTGAAGTTTCTGTGTAATCGGATGCTCAGCAAGGCGTCCAGCAGCAGGTGTTCTGTGCTGGTGAGCAGGAGGATTCGCTGTGTGATCACGCAGCAGCTCTGGCAAACTGAGGGTTGAGCGAGTGAACTCTGAGGAGCCCCAGTCTGTCTGTTCATTAGCCGTTGTTGTCAGCAGGAAGCGGAGCGCAGCTCCACTTCAATAAGACAAATTTGCGGCGCGTTGTCCACGCGGCAGCCAGGGAAGCCAGACGGAAAAGAATGATAGGGCCGGGAGTGGCGAGGTTCATCAAAGTCACCCTGCTCTTCTCTGCTCATTTTTCAACCGCTGAGGGGGCGCATACCTGCAGCCCACCTGTGAGCTACATCGGACAAATTGAACGACAACATGTCTCTTTCATATTTCACACACCAGTAGTTTTATTTGGAAGGGGGGTTGCATGGGGTAGCTGTATATGTGGTCTGCACATTTCAAGCCATTGTATATACTTTTAAAATTGTTTGCCCTCAGCAATAACCACCTTACTGACTAAACTGCCCCCTGATTCTGACCTCAAAACAAATCGCTATAAATATTGTATGAAGTTCTCAGGGGTGGACAAAAGTTGTCAATAAAGGTTTTCTTTCTCTTGATTGATACAGACATCATAACTGCCCTGGGCTTTGACTTCAGCAACTGTAGCACCTTGTACAAAATTCATATAAAGCATAAATGTCTCCAAAACTGCAGACTACAAATGTTGCAGGTGGAGTCGCTGAAGAACACCTTAAAAACATTGTACATAAACCTATCATCATCATCTAACCACATATTAATGAGTGCAGATCTCTGATTTTCCAATGGGTGTTTAATCCAAGCTTGATACAGTCAAACTCAGCTCTGGGAAAGTTTGCGTCCAAATATCTGCTATTACTGCTGAGGCAGAGTGCGAGATCTCCTGAAGGTAGCCAGGTTATCATCAAGCTGTGATGATTCTCAGCAGTGTCAGAGGACTTTTGATTGTACTCTGCACCTCTGTGCTGCCCCGGGCCTTTCCAGCCATCAGAGGGGGAGAACGATGCTGAGACGATGAAACACACACACAAACACAACCACGCAAACACAAACACAGTGTCGATCGGCAGCCATCACTCGCAGGCTGTCAGCACGCCACATGCCGGATATGCTCCGTGACACAAAGATATCAGTTACATGTTTCCCCCAGCTTGGGTTTAATCCACACAGGCTGTGTGGCGAGGCTAAGCTCAGATGTGCATTACACTGGAAATGTCATCAATCCATCAAAACGCGAGGGCTCACATCTACTCCCCACGTTCTTCTAGGATGTTTGTGTAGTTTTCGAAGGTTGTGCATCGACGGCATGATCTATACAAAGAGAAAGTTTTTTTTTTTTAAACATTTCTTTGGCCGAGCAAAATACTTTTCTCAACTTCTTCACATTCGCTTCAATTTAGTCTGGATTTTTTTTAAAGGTTTTTCAAACTTGACACACATTAATTTGGTCATTTTTAAAAACTCCATTGCTTCAAGCATAAACATAACTACATATATTTCCCGAAGTAATGAATTAGTAATAAATGAGTAACGAATCGGATTCTGATAAAAGGTCCACAGTTGATTTGGCATTTGCGTTTGTAATCAGGTGCCGTTCATTCTCGATATAAAGCCCAAAGAGCTGCGTCCAGCGGGGAAGAAAACTAGAGTTAAAATGAAGCTCAAAACAAAATGATCAGAGAAATATTGCGTGATATTGGGTGTTCATTTGGTAACCTTTTAAAAAAGGAAGAATAAATTGGTCTGAAGAAAAAAAACAAATTAGTGTTTCTCAAAAACATCTCAACAGCTCCTACAGTTCAACAGCATCTTATTGACAGATCAAAGATCAGTGCAAACAACAATAATAAGAAGAGAAGCGTATGGAGAAGGAAAGGAACTGCTCATGATCCAATGATCGGAAACACGTCAGGTAACCTTATGGCACTTTGTTTTATTTGAGCTCCTGTTCACTGTGGTAGACAGCTGAAAGAAAAATGTCCAAAAATGTATGGAATGAACTGTACATTTTTATTAAATGCCCCAACATCTGCCCTCAGACTTCCACTGTAAGTGATTCATTTACTAAAATAGAACATTAAAACACTTCTATTGTAATCAATTATATTCTCCAGATGCAGTAAATGAATATCAGATAGAAAGAAATTTCCTGAAAAAATTTGGACATTCTTATAGATACGTGTATATTCATAATCTGAAGCACCACATATATGCATGTGAGATGTCCATCTGTAAAAGCATACAGTAAGAATGAACATAACCTCCTCTTTCTCCCTGTTTCTTACCATCACGGCCGTCGTCTGATTCTCCCCGGTGCTTGACGCAGACGAAACCCAGCGATCCATTTATCGCCAGAGTGAGAGTCATGTTTATGTCTCCGTTTAACCATCAGCTTCTATCGGACTCCCATTAGCAGATCGATATCTCAGCAATTGAGGAGGAGGCGCTGACATTTGAGGTTAATGACTGTATGCCCTGAAATCAATTAGGATCATCTCGTTAGCACTCCAACAATGTACCTGTTTCAATTGATAGCAGCAGCGTGAATGAGGAGTTATGATTACCTCATGCCAAATGGATGGCTTTTTTTTTTTTTTGGTCAATACGAGTATGGATCTGTCCCGGAGCGTTCGTTTTTTTTAATAATGCAATTACTATTGCTATATGCCAACCTGGACGTCTGGTTTTTTTTTTTATAATAAATGAATTAATTTTGCCCTTTTTACTTCTTTATAAGCAAGAAAAACAGCTTGGGATGTTTATACACACACACACACACACACACACACACACACACACACACACACACACACACACACACGAACCATAGACGATAAGAGCAGAAAAACAAAATCCATTATTGTCTGCCAATGCCACCTCAAGCCATATGTGACATGTACAAACTGTTGCTGGAGGGCAAAGACGGTCGCTTTGATTTTTTTTTTTTCTTCCCCCCGTCGTTGTTGTTTTTTTTTCTCAGCATGAAGGTTGAGTTGAGTCATTTTGCACCCAATTACACTGCAGTAAATTTGTCGGATGGTTCTTGTCGGCCTGTATTGATCCGCCGTGTCACCTTGAACTTGTTTATTGACACATCCAAAGCACCCATCTCAATTTACTGCCGCTCAATTATGGTATTCATATGATGTCAGAGCCGCGGTGGTCTGTCACTGTAGATTACGCCTGTCCCCCCCCTCAGCCCATATTTCCCCCCTTGCCACCCCAACCCCAACCCCGTCTCTGCTCAGGCCCCTTCTCGCTCTCCATCACCTGCCATGCGCCTGCCATCGTCTACTGACCTTTTCTTTAGACAGATGGCACTATGGAAAGCATGCTATTAGCACACATGTCATATTACTCCTGACCAGATCCTTGCTCTTTTCTTTTTTTAGTACATGAGAGGTACTTGTTCAACAAATGGATTTTCAGTTTGATAGCTGTGGACACTTTTTTTCCCCCCATTTCACTGGCAATGAAAAAACGGAAACACCCAGAGTAAAGGAGAGAGAGAGAGAGAGAGAGAGAGAGAGCGAGAGAGAGACTGCTGAAGGTTTTTTTTTCTCTTTTGTATACTTTTTTCTCTCCAAAATAATTGATTTTTTTTACACTACGTTACAAATGTGCACTAATAATAAGACCGCCATGACTTTTTTGCTTAATCGGCAACCTTAATAAAAAAAGTCACGTGAACTTTATATGTGTTTTATATAAAATGCCTAGTATTACTTTTTTCCCATTTTGGCACATGCAAGGTGGGTTTTTTTTAGATATAATTCTTGTTGCATGTAAATATTTTATATTTATTGTTTTACTAGATTTTTTTTCACAAGTGATTTTTTATTAAATTATTTAAGTTTTTTGTTTTGTTTTGTTTTTTTACATGTATGCAATTTCTCACAATGAATTTAAACATTTTTGACATGCAGGATATGCTGTTTATATTTTATTTCACTTTGGTTTCCTTTGATAATTTTTCAGATTCTTTTTTCCGCACGTTATTATTTGTTGATATAAACCATTTTCCTTCGTTACATTTTTTTGCATTTATTGGATGTGCTTTTTCTGAGGATTTACATTTACATTATTATAATTTTTTTTATTGTATGTACATTTGGTTTGAATTTTTTACAGGTGAGCAAATATTCGATAGATAGATAGATAGATAGATAGATAGATAGATAGATAGATAGATAGATAGATAGATTTGTATACAGTAACTAGATAGATAGATAGATAGATAGATAGATAGATAGATAGATAGATAGATAGATAGATAGATAGATAGATAGATAGATAGATAGATAGATAGGACATTGTCATTGAATAGTACAGGTACACAGCAACGAAATGCAGTTTGCATCTAGTGTAAATAATAGCAATTGTGCAAATTAAAAAAACAAACAAACAAACAAAAAATATATATATATATATATATATATATATATATATATATATATATATATGTGTGTGTGTGTGTGTGTGTGTGTGTGTGTGTGTGTGTGTGTGTGTACAGCAAATAAATATAAAGTCTATAGCAGTATACAGATGTGCAGGAGCTGTTGAACAAGTACAGAATAAATGTAAATGTATAGATATGAACATATATATGAAGTTATATTAGTGCAGGATGCGTGTAAGTAAGTAATTATTTTCCTGCATGTGAATTCTCTGTGTTGAAAGAAGGAATTCACAGACAGACGACTCTGACAGCATCATTAACAGTATGTTGAAACCAAAGTTGTGATCTGAATTGATCTAAACTCCCCTATCCCCCCATTAAAAAAAAAGCATTAAAAAACACCCCCAGAGATCGGCTGAACCTTTGTCTCATAATGAGGCCTTTGGCAGGACCCTGGCTAAGTGTTTCCATAAGCCCAGCACTCAGGAGTGGCCACGGAGGGCACGCTCTGAGCCCGTTTACAGCCACTGCACAGATGCTGGGGTCCATTTGCTATAGCTGGGGTCAGAGATCACATGTGAATCTTTGATTTCACTCCATCCATCAGCTTTATGGCCACGGTGCATCAGGATGCGTACGGGTGCCGGGGATCACGGGGGGACACGGCTCATCTGACATTCTGACCGGCCTTCTTCAATCTCCGTCTGATTGGCGGGCAGAGGATCACTTTGCTCTTACATCACTTAAAGACTAATTATCCTGAGGGCTGAGATCCGGCGAGTGATCAGGGGAAAAGTGACTGATGAGTGAGTGATGATATAAACAGAGAGAAATGTGGATTATTGGCTGTTATATGTGTCTGAGTTCAAACTCAGAAAACTTTCTTTAGATACCAATTAGTGAACAGTGAAAGATAAAGTGTGCACAAACTCCTAATGGTTCAATGAGAGACAGCTCATCCCTTATCCTGAGACATACAGTACAGCTATTTACTGTGGTGCATTGTAAGAAAATGCGTCTTGTCATGCGTTGATTTCTATCTGCAATCCACATTCGATTATTTTTATCTAAAGAAGAAACCCTGAGTGTGTGCTGTTATAGGAACCTGATGAATGATGTGCTGGTGTGATGTGGCCTGATGGAAATCAGAGTTACTTGTACCTCTGTTATGTGTATCAGAATTGATTCTTTTGCTATTTTATTGCTTTTCTACACCACAGCAATTTGAACGTGATAAACTTAATACGCAATAACAACACATTTATTTTTACATTTATGGCACTTAACAGACGACCTCATCCAGAACAGCTTTTATACAATTATACAACTCAGGCTCAAGGGACCAGAGAGCGACAGCCTGGTGGTGCTGGGAATAAAAAAATTTTTTTATCCATTTATTGGTGCTTAAAATCTTGGATGTTCCTGTTATCACTTGCATTATAAACACCGATCAGGCATAACATTATAACCATCTGCCTAATATTGTGTTGGTGCCCCTTTTGCTGCTAAAACAGTCGTGACCCTTCGAGCATTCACAGCTCTTCTGTTGAATCGGACCACATGGACCACCCTTCACTCGGCCGTCCACGGCCCTGTCGCTGATTCACCACTGTTTCTTCCTTGGAGCACTTTTAATAGATACTGACCACTGCAGACCAGGAACATCCCACAAGAGCTGCAGTTTTGGAGATGCTCTGACCCAGACGTCTAGACGTCACAAGTTGTCAATCTCACTCAAATACTTACACTTATGTCAATGTTATACCTGATTGGTGTAGTCACTTCTCTTATATAATAATAATAATAATAATAATAATAATAATAATAATAATAATAATAATAATAATAATAATAATAATAATAACATATAATTACTAGTTTGGAGTACATGTAAATCATCTTTTTTTGTATATAATAATGATAATGTATCATGGAAAGTGCATTATAAACCTACTGATAGAGATAATTATGATTCGTTATCATTATCATTAATTAGTAAGTTATTATAACACCTTCAAACAGTGTATATTATAAAATCAAATATTTTTAGAACAATACAATTTGTGACAAGTCCTCTGATCGTTTTAGAGATAATTCATGCACGTGAAATACACATTCATGTAAAGTGTGCAGGAGTTTTCCTTTGAGCCTGTACCCGTGTTCTGCTTGTATTTCTTTCTGTAACTACAGGAGGCCCCAAGGGACAAAAGCCACTCATGCCTCCTGTCACTTTCTTTTCCTGTCACCCACTTAAATAATGACAATTTAATTTCCTGTCTAATTGGACCTGTAAGTTATTTAAATAAAGCACTGTGTGTGTGTGTGTGTGTGTGTGTGTGTGTGTGTGTGTGTAGAAGAAGGAGAGAGAGAGAGAGAGAGAGAGAGAGAGAGAGAGAGAGAGAGAGAGAGAGAGAGAGAGAGTAATGACAGCTCATTGTACACTCATGCTTCACTCATTTCCTACTGAGAGGGGTGAAAGCGACGAGGCGCGACCCGAGAACCTTTCGGGATTATTTTGTTATTTTTGTGTAAGATGAAGACAGAGGTTGTATGACAGAGGTGCACCTTAATCCCCCGCTTTCCCTCCTGTAAATATCTTTTCATCCTTTTATCCCTTATTCATATACATCATTACTTTGTGCTGTGATTATTATTATTATTATTATTATTATTATTATTATTATTATTATTATTATTATTATTTCAACCAATGTACTCACTTCTGATACCAGCCTCATTTTTTAAAGAAATTCACAACAGAACTTTGAGGAACGGTAGGTGTTCATTTAAACTGTGAGCAAGTAAAACAACCCTACAATCCATTCCTCATTAGACTCTATGGCCTTCAAACATGGCTGCCCTGGACTCCAAATCCCAATCACACCCTCATCACAGCTACAGTAACAGTAACACAAAAACGTTCTACAACATGGAGTTGATTTTGAGTTGTGCTTCAGTATCATGACTGGAGTTATGAGGAGAGGACACAGGGGCAGACGGGGATTTGATTTGTTGTGTCAACTAACATTCATCTGACATTTTATTACACAAAGTACTAACGTTTTACATATTCGGTCCATCATTTATACTGTATACTGATATGTTCTACAATATAAAACATAAGAATGGATATATTTGCGTCGGATTTAATGATCTCTTTCTATTGCAGTAATTTAGATTGAGCGTAATCCAGCCGCTGGAGGAATCCTGTAATCAGACAGTTTGCAATTTAATGATATGAAATAATAGATTTTTAATTAGAACAAACTCTTTTTGGAAAGCAAACATCTCATTATCTAGTAGGTAATGAAAACCATATCATCATCTTGCAAAGCAATAAAAATGATTCCGAACATGCCGTGTGTGTGAAGTTCGGGAGCTGATCCACTGTGATGGACAGGTAGATAGATACGAGCAAACACACACACACACACACACACACACACACACACACACACACACACACACACACACACACACACACACACGTGCACGAACACATCTGATGTGGTGTTAAAGTGAGCAGCTTGACCCATGTTTGCTGATTTACAAAAGAACGTCTCTGTAATTGAGCTGGGGAATTTAGTTTTACTTATGTCCAATTATGCTCTAAATCTGCTGTCTCCTAAATGCGATTATTGCACTACAGTAAGTTTCTCCCATTGGGTTCCATTAACTTTGATTACTGCAAATTATTTACTTACAGCTTTGCTCCGTGTTATTGCACCAGCAAGTGCAGGAGAAGTCGTTTATTCTGCGGCGAGAGTGCACCCTGGTGCTTCAGGTGCACAAATAATACACCGGCACACACACACACACACACACACACACACACACACACACACACACACACACACACACACATATGCCAACATCTGCAGCTGCATGTGAAGAGAGATGTTCTGAACGGCAATGTTTATACATAGATAATGGAAATGTCACATTTCATAAACGGATTATACTCACGTGTAATCACGTGAGAAGTATGCAATGATGTTATTGCACATGCAAACAAAATAAAATAAACAAATAAATGAATTAACATGCAATCATTGTTAAAACATTTATTAATCAATTTCCATGTGAATCTGGCTTTTTTCTGGGAAGGTTCTGGAGATGATCTAACCTTCTTCTATGCATCCTTTCTGTATCTCCTCCTGTGTGTTGCCCTGGGCATATCAATGCCATGCTGTGAGCTGTGTACCAGGCTGGAGGTCTCACACACTCTCACACACTCTCACACAAAGCGTTCATGCTCTTTTTCACATTTCCTACACAGTTTGGTCACCTGCTAATTTCCACCATCCTAAAATCTCTGTTGTAGATCAGATACCAATCAGGGAGGGTGAAGACGAACACTTTAGAGACGAGTGAAGCAGGATTTCACCAATGATCGTGCTGAATCACAAGGCAGAATAACAGAAGGAAGCACTACTCATCTACTCTCTTCTGCATACATACGCCCACGATCGGCTAGCGTTGCCGTGATTGGCAGAAGAGAGACAGTTTTATGAGGTGGTCAAAAAGTTTAGAGACAAATGGTGTAACTGATGCTAATTTGACCACGAGTTCCTATGTCTGTGATTTTATCACGGACAGCAAGTTAGAACAAAGAGCAAACGTGAAATTTTGTGTGAACTTGTGAAAATCTGGCACAGAGACGTTTGACGTGACGTACGTGTGGCATACGGCGACGCTGCGACGTGTCGTTCGAGGTGTTTCAAATCGAGAGATCAGGAAGACCTTAGATGAGCTCAACCCCAAAAAAATTTCGTAATCGTTCAGCAACTCGTGCATGATGATCGTCGGAGAACAATCCACATGATCTCACTTCTGCACCAACCATCTTCACCCTCTTCCCGAAGATGAAGATCCAGTTCTCCGTTTGGACACCACTGTGGAGATCCGGCATGATTAACAGAAGGTGCTTCAAAACTTCCAGGACACATTCCAGATGAACACTGGGAGCACTGTATTGCGAACACAACAGTCATTTCAGTGGATGTCTGAAGAGCACATGTGGATAGTTAAAAAAACTGCAAACGCCATCACGCATGTGTTTTGTGTGACGTGTCTCCTGGGATTAAACTCACAACCTGCACATTTCGATTTCTAACGGTAAATTCAGATGTTGTGAAACAAGCTGTGATCTTTGATGGCACATGCGTCTCGGAGGTGAGGGAGAGCTCTAAGGCCTAATTTCACCAACATTGTCCCTCACCTAATTGTGAAATTCCATCTGTCTCTCTTTTCTCTCTCTCTTTTGTGAAGGGCTTCCTGGCGTTCTGTCTCTGCCAGCTTCTTGATGCTTGCAGCTAAAAGAACGAGTCTAATTTCATTTCGGTTTGTCTTAGGACAACCCTTTAGATGTTTAATTCAATCCCATTTTCGTGTAATCAGGCAAAAGGCTTCCCTTGAGGTACAGCAAAGCTATGAGGACCTGCAGCTCACAATTTGCAAATGTAATTGGTCCACCTCTCTCTCTCTCTCTCTCTCTCTCTCTCTCTCTCTCTCTCTCTCTCTCTCCCTCC
>NC_060894.1:21937500-21947500 GCF_014805685.1 Silurus meridionalis | reverse complement strand
ATAGCTGTACAGGGCACACTGTGGCAGATTTCCAGTGGAGATCAAATGAGATGAAGGATTTGGGGAGGCATGTCGTCTCCTTCTGCTTCTCCTGCAGTCATCACAGAATTAACAGAGACGGATGCGAATGTGTGCGTTGATGTTGGTGTGTGTGTGTGTGTGTGTGTGTGTGTGTGTGTGTGTGTGTGTGTGTGTGTGTGTGTGTGATTGTACTCTAGAGACTAAGGCTAAAAAAAAAAGCTAAATAAACAACTTGGCTGCATCATTAAGGACTTGGCACATATTTTAAAAAAGGGAAAAAGAAAAGAACTGGATTTGGTGGATCTCCACAGGGTTTCAGGGTAAACACTGACTTCTGTTTTATTGCTACTGATGAATAAAAGTTCATACATACATTTTATATATTTGCATATTTTATACATAAATTTATAGCTAATAAGACTGTATACAGTACACATATGTTAGTTACTTGTTTAGTCAGTGGTTCATCACTGCGCTGTGGTGATTAGTGAATATTGTAATATTACCACTTCTACTACTTCTACTAATACTACTAATAGTATTACTACTAATTACTACTCCTACTAATACTTCTGCTACTACTAACACTACCTCTGCTACTTCGCTAATACTAATACCACTTCTACTGCTACTACTGCTACTACTTTACATACTGAAATAAATGCTACCAACACCTTTTCTACAACAACTAATAATACTACTATAAATACTACTATTACTCCTACTCCTAAATACTACTTCTAATACTAATTTCAGAAGCTGTTTTCAGTGTGTATGCACAGTAGTATGCATTTTTACATTCTTAAGAATCTCTAATTCAGTGCATTTTATCCCCTCCCACATCTTCCACCTAAAAAACACCTTCCAGTCCATCAGGTGGTCTCACAGTAAACGATCAAGGCAACATCTAGAGCTCTTCTCATATGCTGCATAGGTTTACTACTGAAATCATGTAAATATGGATCTTCTTTTAGGAAAGAAGGATTCATCGTGTTTATTGTTTTTTTTATAACGATTTAGATAATCTTCAATCCACTTGCCGGACAGATTTGATTATTAAAACAACATATTCGCAGTCATTTATAGAATGAAGAACAAACCATCTGTCTCGGTCCCTTCACTGATCTCGTCTCTGCATTGTGTTTATTAATGGAAGCAGTGAAACTCTGTACATCTGCAGCTGAGACGACTTCACTTTTATTCATATAAAATAATCAGGAAAAAAGGCTTTAAAACTGTGAGTTTGTCACCTGATGTGAGGTTTTCTCCAATGAATTGCAAATCAGGAAGGAGAGGGGGCGGGGCTTAGCTGAAGCATCCTGAAGCATCAGGTATAATATTTTGTTTAATTCTACACAAAGTGTGTGAACTAGTTGTACTTTTCATACTGGTTACATATGAGAAGTACCCAGACAATAGTTAGATTTTTTTTTTTATTTGAAAGTTGTACCTAAATTATTTGCTAAAGTTGATACAGAGTTTGGACACCTGCTAATAGAAGGTCCTCGGGGCTGATGGGTAATGTAGTTTAGTGCAGATGTTGGCAAAATCCTGACAATTCACATTAAAAACATGTACTCAAGACCATGCTCATTTCTCTGTATGAAATACAAATGTTTCTATCCTTATTTGTTTTGTTTATTTAAATCCATCTCATCCTCACGGTTCTCTTGCAGCACTTTATCTTTCAGGATTAAAAATAAGGATTAAATTCGTAAGATATTATTACAGGAAAAACACCAACATGGCTGCTTCTGTTGTTTCCTACATGTTCCTGGTTCTTGCATCATTCTCCATTAGTCTCCTTCTCCAATAATCATACACTCTAATACACCACTTAATCATCTCAGCCAACTAAGCTAAACGTGATCTGTCATGTAGTCATGTGATTAGAGCTTTTTTTCATAACAACCCCCATTAAAAACACTTCAAATTGCCCTTGTGTCAGTCAGAAGTTTATTCCCGGTGGAATGAACGGCGTGTAGATTCAGTGATACGCATGTGATACGTGTGTGAATTGAGATTTAATCCTTATTCAGTCTAGTGTGTACATGTGATTCTGTTTACTGAGCTGTTGAACTATGTTTAATATTTTATTTGTTGTTGTCACTGCTGCTGATGTGAGCGAGCTAATGAGAATTGTTATTTAAAAACAGGAAGAGATTTGTGGGCCGTTGCCTCAATAATAATTATGTGTGTTAATTGGCTTTGCTTGTGTGCGTTTGCCCACTGGTGCCTCCCAGGTAGAACATTTGACTGAAGTGTATGTGTGTGTGTGTGTGTGTGTGTGTGTGTGTGTGTGTGTGTGTGTGTGTGTGTGTTTAATGATGTCAGTTTGGTGGAAATGTCTCACAAAAGGCTTGCATACAGCATGCTTTACACAGACCTCATTATAGCACCGTCTGAGTTTTATTGCTTCGGCAACATTCGCTACGAAATCGTACACGCCGTCTTTTGCGTTCAAATACATTCTTAAAAAATTTACTGATCAATATTTTTTTTGCATTACAGTCAGTCCCCGACTTACGATGGAGATGTGTAATGAGGATACCATCATAACTTGAAATGATCGTAAGTTGAGACAGGAATCTTAAAGATTAGTGAACACTATGCGGTAATATACTGTAATTTGTTAATAATTGAACTACATATATTTATATATGTACATATATATATATATATGTATGTATGTGGCAGCGGGCATGCGGATAAGCGTCGGTTCAGGAAAGAGGGCGGAGCATGCGCCGCTACGTTTGCCTGCCGTAAGAAAATATTTGTACAATTTTGTCGTATTGCTGTCGTCATCGTAAAATCTAAAAATCGCTTGCCGAAAAAATTGTAGCTGGGGGACTACCTGCATTTTGTACTTTTTACATACTCTATTACTGGCCTTTTAATTAGAAACACCTTCACACACAATAGTTTATGCAATTCTTCAATTAATCACTCAGGTAGCAGCGACGCAGTGCATAAAGTCATGCAGGTACATGAAGCTCATGAGAAATAGGGGGAAATGTGATATCGGTGACATTGATCACAGCATGGCTGTTGGTGCCAGATTAGATTGGATTAGATTGGACACTTCTGCTGGGATCTTCACCCCCAATACTCTCTACATTTACATATGTCACATTCGGCAGATGCCCTTATCCGGAACGACATACATTTAGCGATTTTATACGGTTTGAAAGAGGCAGATGTAGAGGACAGGGGGTATGGAGACGGATGATCCGCTGTGGTGACCCCCTAATGGGAGAAGCCGAAAGAAGAAGATGAAGATACAACTGAGCAGTTGAGGGTTAAGGGTCTCGCTTAAGGGCCCAGCGGTGGCATCTTGGCATTGCTGGGATTTGAATTTACAACCTTCTGATCCAAAATGCAACACATTAACCACTGACCTACTACATCTCCATCTCTACACACAGAGTGGTGCAAAAAACAAAAAACAGCCCAGGAGTAGCAGCTTAGGGTGGCTGGGATTTCAACTCACAGCATTCAAAGTCAAAGGCCAATGCCTTAACCACCTTTCCGTAAGGATGCCAAGCGCAGGAATCTGAGGTTCAGAGGAACAGGACTGTGTATGACGATGCACATGATGAGACAGGAGCATCGCATAAAAAAACTAAACGATTTTGTTTATTTAATTATAATAGAACTATCCAGTGACCTGATGTAACTCTGAGCACATCACACTTTCGACTTCTGTATACAGAGTCATTGTATTGAGCCTAAAAAAAACATGTTTATGGCCACATATATTTTGGTATAAATCTTGTTTTTGGCTTTTTCTACACACAGCACATACACATGTTTACTTCTCCAAATCATCTTATGGGAGTATCTTTTTCAGCTCAGACTGCGAAAACAAAACTGATGTCACGAAATCCGGCTTATTAACATCACGAGCCGAATAAATAGGACGCCAAAAAAAACAACAACAACTACATATCCCTTTATTGTTAGTGGGTGGAAACGAAGCACGGTAAAGTCTTTAATCTTTATTCTGCCATATTCCCCTCTGTTTCCAGGGATTACAGCGCCGATTAAGAGCTTGCACAATTAATACGGGCAGGAACACCATATGTAACATATATCTATACCAGTGATCATCTCTGGCGTGTGAGACGAAAAACAGTCTCTGGTTTGCTAAACACCTAAATACAAGTGATTATAAACAATGGCGTGTTAAAACACTCTTCTAAAGTCCTGTATGTGGCAGTGCAGGAAGTTAAACATGCACTCTGGAAGCCTATTTATCAAACAGACCTGGAAAGTTTTCCTCATTTAGAGCACTGTGTAAATGAATGAAATTGTAAAATTATAGGGATCGTAAATGGTTAATGGACTTCCTGTCTCCAGAAGAGCAGCACCGCTGGCCTGCTCCACACAAACAATGGTGATTAAGCAGTGGATTAAACCTTCTCATAAATAATGAAGTACAATGTTTTCCCTGCTTCCTGTCCTCTTCCTCTAATAGCCACATTAAAAGCTGTTTACAAGTCGGTGGTGAGAGGAACTGAGAGAGAGAGAGAGAGAGAGCTCTTAATGAGCCAGAGAGAGAGAGAGAGAGAGAGAGAGAGAGAGAGAGAGATGTGGTTTCGTCCAAATTAGTTCTCGATGTATGCAAACATGGCAAAGAGTCAGATTCCTACCACCTTCCTGCTACTTATTGACAATAAGCCTGAGATCCCAGTCGTGCAGCAGGAGTAAGAGATGCCAGCAGATTGGTGGACCAGTACCTGTGAGAAAGTGTCTAATTACAAATCCTGCAATATAAATTCTGGCTGTGGGCCTGTACACTCATTAAGAAAGTGTAAAGTTAGTCGAGTTTGCTTAACTATGATCCCTGTTTACCTGGAGCAAAGGGTTCGACCCCCCTCTCCTCACCACAGCCCCCCCACCCCCAAACCAGGAGTTCTTTATACAAAAAGCTTCTCGTGTTACAGAAAACATTCACTACAACAGGATCGATCATTTCGCTAACACACTTGTTTGTAAATGGAGTAGCGATCTGAAGGAATTAGTCAGTTCACATTACAAAAACTCTTACGACGAAAGCGAATTCCCCGCTCGCATCCTCGTGATTCACAGTTTAACAGGTCCTGTTCGTTGAATAAAAAAAAAATGATGTCAATTTTGATCCACGCTGATGTTTTAACAGATCTGCGATTCCCTCACCGTGTTTTAATGGTCCAAAGTGACTGGTTTTAAATAAAAAATAATAATCTGGAAAATCATTTACTAAAACACGAAACCTGCTAAATTATTGGATGAATTCCCAAAGCAGCACAGCAATTAACATTCAGACTATTTAACACGTTACGTTTGATCAATTCGAGAGTTTTTTTTATCAGATACTTTAAAAAAAAGCTTCGGTGTTAAATATTCTGATTGTATTTAATTCGTTTATTTACTCATCTTTGGTAACCACTAGATCCTGTTTAGGCTTTAGGTGGGAAATTCAGTAGATTAGTAGGTCTGACTTTCCTTTACATACACTCTATGGACAAAGGTATTGGGACACCTGACTTTTCCAGCCAGATGTGATTCTTCCCCAAACACTTCCCACAAAGTTTGAGGCGTATGGGATGTCGAAATTTTGCCTCAATGCCTCTGTGCACAAAGCCAGCTCCATGAAGATTTGCTTAACATGAGTTGGAGCAGAAGATCTCCTGCTATAGAGCTCCAACTCTACTAAACAATGAATGTGAATGCTGACTGCAGCTTCCTCACTTCATCCCACCTACATCATGTGGCTGAATGAGCACAAAACCCCACAGAATCTAGTAGAACATCTTCCCAGAAGAGTGAAGGCTATTATAACAGCAAATAGGGTCTGAATGTGGAATGGGATGTTCAAAAAGAAGCACAAACTAATCTTATGGTTGTGTAAACAAACTTTCGTCTGTAAAAGCAAATTATTACTGTTTACTAAAATGATTTCTTCAGACATGTGAACATGGGTGCATGAGTACAGGGCAAAGGTATGTGTCCTATACCACAGCAATGGTAAGAAACTGAATCTTATTGTTCAGAATTTATTGTGTTATGGCTTCATATTAAAATTCTTGTTTGCATTTCAAATTTCCTTCAACAATATCTATAGTAAGTAGGAGATATCCGTTCCCAGCAGTGGACTTCACCACCAGGAAAAAAGTCTTTAGAGTGGATCATTTGGTTTTTTCCTCCGTAAAAAGGCTCAGATATGCTCAATCTTACAAAGACTGGAATCCAAATCAGTGGAAAAGAGTATCATGGAAATACAAATTTGATGTTTTTGAGTCCAATCATCAACAGTTTGAGAGAGATGGACGAATGAGTGCTTGCAACCTTCAGTGAAACATGGTGGAGGCTCCATTCTGGTTCAGGGCTTCTGAAAAGTACAGACAGATTTATATTCATCAATACATTCCTTCTGAAAGACAAATATCTGCATGATTCCAGGCACCATGGTAATGCAGTGAAATCATATTTATGCAGAGAAACAGCTGATAAAACACTGGCACTCATGAACTGAACTCTGAGTCCAGCCCTGAATATTATAGAGGCTGAGAGGAGGACGGGGTCAGAGAGAGAACTACAGAACATCCTAAATCTGAGGAAGAAGTCTTAGAAGTGCTAAAGTTTTATATACAAGAAAATGACTTCAGAAAACTATTTTGTGTATGCAATAATGAGAGTAAAAAAGAAATATGTAAATAATTATAGTAGTTAATATATAAATTAAAAGACTTTATACTGTATGTGTGTATATATATATATATATACTCCAGTATATTTATAGTTTGTGAAATGAAACATGACACTGAGTGCTAAGAGATATCTACATCTTCACAGCAGATTTCAGAAGATTAGTAGTGACCTTCTGAGATGGAGAGATCCTCTTCCCTCACAGTCGTACCATGCAGACACGTGCTTTGAGCTGTGTTTATGATTATTGTAAAAGACATCCTAATGTATGGAGTTTCCTACATAACTAATCCTGCTCATGAATCATTTGTAAAGGATGTACATTTCAAGCTCGCTGCACAGATCAATGAGGAGCTCAGAGCTGAGGTAAATGTTTCATGCATTGTCCTGCAACTGTCTCACTTTTAATGATTATGTTGAATGATGTCTGCCTCTGGTACGGCTCTTCGGCTGCTTTGATTTCCAAAATAGTTGACCTATTCGGGGTATTTTTTTAAGTCACCACTTTATGACTGCATTTCCGTTTGTCTGGGTGTGGTTTCAACATTTTAACCAATGAAATGCCAATGAGATGCAGGTTTGTACATATCACTGACTTTATAATAAAATTCAGACTTTACGATCACAGCAGACAGAATTCATTGAGTTCTTTTATAAACTTTTCCATGATTTGCTTTTTATTTTGAATTGGTCTGATCAAGTGTCTAAAATGTACTTCTTGGTTTTACACAGGCCCTACTGCGAGTCTACTGTGTCAGGAAAGAGCAGGAAATCTGTTTCATCCCAAAGCCTGAAAAATAACTGCTTATTTTCCACCTTCACACCGACTTCTACTAGATTGCATATTTGTGATGAATAAACGAAATCAATTTACTCACCAGCAACTTATTAATTCCTGAAATTCTTTCACTGTATGCATGATTTTGCTAATTCCTTTGCTCATTTTGCTTATTTTATATACATGATCAATCAAATAACTTACACATAAATGTGTTTTTTTTTTATTTTTAAACACAAATGTTAAAAGCTACAGTCAGATGTGCTTAAAAAAACAAGCAGAAAACCACCAGATAATGGCATTTACTCTTCCTTCTTCATGTTCCATCGATGACGCCGTCGGGGTACATCTTCTGTATGTTTAATTTGTATCTGTGAATATAGTGTACATCATTGTACTCTAAGGACCACTGATAAGGATAAGGGTAATTAACTGTAGACCACGTGCACCTTCTCAGTTAATAAACACACACTACATGTACAAAAGCAGATTAAACCTATTTTAAATTGTATCTTGATAGTAATAATCAGATGAAATAAATAATACAAATATTTTGTCATTTTTAAACGTTGTATCTTTCAATGCAATAGTAAGAAAGACATTATATGGTGTAATTTTGAATGGGGTTTATCTATTCAACTTGGCAACCAACTAAAAATAGAAAAATAAGGAGTGATTCCAGGATGCAGGGTGGTTCAGTGGTATATTTTATAATCACACCAGGATGGAAGATGAGTTGGCAAAGTTACACTATGGGGTTTGTTCAGCATGCACTGGGCGGGTTTTCATTTGAAAATGTGGAGAAAGCTGTTTACACAATCTGGCAACCCGATTTGAGGCGCCAGTGTGTAAAAGAGAAGCTCAGCAAAGCCAGGGAGATCGAGAAGCGCCAAGACGCGCGCGTGCTGAAGGCAGGTAAGAAGTGATTGCTTTATATCTGAAAAAAAAATATGGAAAAGTTTGCAGGGAAAAATGTAAGATGTTTCAAGATGTTTTATCAGACCAACTGGACACAGATGGACACTGATAGTGTTAGGTGTTAATTCATCTTGATAGGAGTGTGTGTGTGTGTGTGTGTGTGTGTGTGTGTGTGTGTGTGTGTGTGTGTGTGTGTGTGTCCAGTAAGTAGTTTAAACATAAATGACTGAAGGTGTTTTGCTCTGTTTTGTTCATGTAAAGTCTTTATCAGCTCCCAGCACGTGTCTCTGTAAAGCGAGATGGTGTGAATTTTTGTTCTTTGCAACATTTACTATTTATATACATTATAAAAAAAAAAAAATCCTAATTAATTAATTAAACGATGTAAATGTGAATTCAGCTTTCAATAATAAGGGGAATTTATTTAGCAAAAATCTGAAAAAAAAGCAAAAACGCAAAATATTCTTTTTTATTCCTTTCTTATTTTTCTTGCGTTCCTGGTGTGAGGTCATGTGTCATCTTGTGGTTGTCTTTATTTTAAACTCACAAACAAACATTTATTCAGCATTAAAATCTCAGTGATGATCACAATTTTATTATTATGCGCGTCTTAGTTTTATGAGACCAAGTCGAAATGAATTTACACATCTGTAAATGTCGGTGTGTGTGTGTGTGTGTGTGTGTGTGTGTGTGTGTGTGTGTTGTCTTAGACTCCAGCTCATGCTGCACAGTGAGGTGGACATCATCTGAAGCTCTTGTGAATATCCAGTCAGGTATGTAAATATTTTTATTTTTTTTTCACGATACTGATATTTGTTCTGCAGATCAGCAGCTTTTCTGAACTGGAATTATTTTATTAATCTGTCTCACACTTTTTGCACAATTTGTACCAGTTTATATAAATAAATAAATAAAAAACACTAATCATTTTAAACGATATCCAGCTGTTTAATCTGTTATATTACAGCTATTGAAAACATTCAGTTCAGGACGATTACAAGAACAATTACATCCAAATAAAAAGATAATGATAATGAAATCAGAGAAGCAGTCAGAGAAGAAGCTTTAGAGTTTGGAGGAGGAATCGTTCTGCACATCATGGCCTCGTTTTGCAGATACACACATTCAGAACATCTGTGTGAAATCAGTGTTTTATTAAATAACACAAAAATGGGTTTTCTTTTTTTTTGTGATGCACGCGGATTTATTTACATAAATTAGAATACATATATAGTTTATATCAAAAGTTTAATAAAAAGTTATAATCATGAGAAAAAAAATTATAAAGCTTGAAAAAACTTAAAAAAATAGTATTTCAAAAAACACTACATATTTTCTTATTTTCTTTATTTTGGACAGACTGCAAGAACTTGGTGAGATAATAAGTGGTGAACTATGACGTCAGAGAGGTAGAGAGAGAGATAGAGATGCAGAGAGATGAATATATACAGAAAGACTTATATATAAAAAAAGATAATACTTTTTAAAAAGAAATACTATTGCATATTGTTTTATTAAACGTGTATAAATCGCTTACGTCATTAAAGAGACGATTTGTTCAGACGAAAAATTTTTTCTGGCTTCATAGTAACA
>NC_060894.1:21930000-21932500 GCF_014805685.1 Silurus meridionalis | reverse complement strand
CCCCTCCCTACGCCAGGCCTTCCTCGACCTGAGTGAGCAAAGTGACGCTGCTACAGGAGGTGGAAGTGGTGCTGCTATAAGCACCAATCCCAGAGCAGGCTTGTTTGAAAGCGAATGCCCCACAACCATGACCTCTGAGTTGAGGCCTGCCCCAGAAGGCTGGCTCAAACTTCTAGATGCTCCATCTCTGCAAGCCCGCAAGGCCAGCTACCACTCTGCCTTTCGGCCGGTGGTAAAGGATGCCGAAAGCATCGCAAAGCTCCACGGCAACCTGGAGGACTTTGGTGCAGAGAGGCACCTCTCACCTGGCACCAGCTGCAGCTACCAGAGCGAGAGTGCGGAGAGCGACGAGGAACAGGAAGTGGATGTGGAAACCAAGCAGGATGAAGAGCAGGAAGACTTCAGCAGTCGTGCAGCATCACAACATCAGCCGTGCAGTCTTCACGTTTCACGACTCACCGAAGGCCCCGTAGGCGACAGAGACAAAGACGCACCTTCCTTCTCCACCATTCCCTCTGAAAGCTCTACAGAGGACAAACCAAGCTTGGCTGCCAGTCCAACCACCTCTCTCAAAGGCCCGAGCCCCATTCATGCCTCGGTAGAGGACACTGCTGCCTACAAAAATGTAAATATTCCCTGCAGGCACTTAAACTAATTATTATTTAAATGCGGGCCATAGACTGGCGGGATCCGTATGCATAACAAGATTGATAGCTGGGTGATCCCTGCAGAAATGAAATATTCAGAGTGCTTTGATCCCTCCTAATAAGCCCAGTCATGTTTTGTTTAATGGCGACATTACGTTTGGCACCGCTTTTGTCACGCCTGCCTATTAGGCCTTTTAGTCTTTAACCTGCTAACACTACATTAACACAGGGAGCTGAATGTGTTACTCTAGGGCACAGAGGGGGGAGTGTGTGTGTGTGTGTGTGTGTGTGTGGGGCTGCTTAGTGATGCTGTAGCGATTAGATTGAACACACACACACACACACACACACACACACACACACACACACACGGTCAGGTACACCACATCTTAGACTGTTAATCAGGCTGACAAAGGCATTTAAACGGAATGCAGACGACAGCATTGTCATCCTCAAGGCCAATTGATTCGGTGCTTTTGGCTGCTGTAATATATGTGTTCAGTGTCCAGCCTTTGGGCCTGCAGACATGAATCAGGTCTAATCTGGGTTGTTTTCTGTTCTCAGTCTCACAAGGGCAGAGACGACGGACTACCGGCATATGCTGCAAAAGACAAAACAACACGAGCAGGTCGGTGCTCCATGGAAAAATGTCATATAGTGTTAAAAAAAACTTTTAATAGAAGTTTGCATCACATCTCAGTGTCTTATCTTAAATAAATAAACATTTGGAGCAATCAGTAGCATAGAAGATGCATTTTGTTTTTGTGTGACATGGTGCAATGATCATTTTTTTTTGGGAAAACTACATTTTTCCAATCGTTACTATAAAGTGAACAGAATACCGTCAGGACTGTAAACTCCAAAAATCATTTACAGCATGCAATAAACTAACTGAAGGGCAAAAAAATACAAATGCTCTCTCTTTCTCTCTCTCTCTCTCTCTCTCTCTCTCTCTCTCTCTATATATATATATATATATATATATATATATATATATATATATATATATATATATATATATATACATTCTTTAAAGATTCATACCGCTAGGGTGATTGTCATTAATATCTTTGCATCCTCTTGCAGAAGAAAACAAAGAACAGAGTAATTTCTTTATCCCGGAGACAGAAACGTCTGCACCTGATTACTGGAGAGAGAGCACAGGTAATGCCTTCAGTGTCAGTATAATCAGACACACACACACACACACACACACACACACATTAAAATAAAAAAGATTCAACAGTTACAGCTAAAGAGCTATAAAATCTTTAGTGTACTACAGTTAGACTGCACAAAGACCTCGGATTAGACCGAATCTAAAAGAGAAAATGGGACATTTTGCTGAACTGCAGCCGCTTCTGTTCACAATGTCATTGGGAAAATGCGATCTGTGGGGAGTCCTAACAGTTCAAGAAGACAATCAGCTCGACACGGGGAAGGTGACAATCACCATCTGAGCAATATCAAACACATATAATTGCCTTTTGCTCTGCGAAATCTTCCATTACAGAGATCATCGCGCGTTGCCTTTTTATCTGTCAGGGAGACATTAAAAAAGTGTTTTATGACATCTGTGCCAACATTTATATTATGGAGCTGATAATGATCTCCTCACATAATGTATAATATGTTTGAAAAAAATTACATGAAACAAATTAAATGAAACCACCTTTGCCTGATTGCTAAATGTCTCCAAGGGGCTTTGAGGGGGACGTGATTAGAAGTTCTGATTTCCAGGTCTAAATGCAGTGTCTTAAAGAGAGAGAGAGAGAGAGAGAGAGAGAGAGAGAGAGAGAGAGAGAGAGAGAAAAATAATCTAATTTTCCATTTATGTAATGCAAACTGCCGTG
>NC_060894.1:21895000-21925000 GCF_014805685.1 Silurus meridionalis | reverse complement strand
TGTCAGCGCTGTTGTCCATGATAGAGGATGTTTATAGCTTTATATGAGAAGGAGCACCAGCTCATTTCAGGGATGTTCTACAGCATTAAATTTGACTGTATTATATATGTATTATGTGTGTGTGTGTGTGTGTGTGTGTGTGTGTGTGTATACACACCAGGTCTGCAGCTATCGATTATTTAAGTAATCGTGTATTCTTCTGATTATTCTATTGATTAATCAAGTAATTGGATAAAAAGTAATCTTTATTTCTTTATTAAAGAGCAAAACTAAATATACCAGAGAAAATAAGACGGGTCTCGTAAAATTAATGTAATTTATTTCCTTCTCAGAAAAAATGAAATCCATTTAATGCATTTAATTGCCATATTACATCAAAATGCAAATACAAATATATAAATAAAAAAACTATTTCAATTAATTTATTTTCTATATGTTTTCATTTGAAAGGATCCCAAACTTTAAAACCTTTTTGTCGTATTATTTGGCCTGAATCTTCTCCTTGCCACTGTCCAGAGCGCTCCAGAGTTTAGCGAGTGGTGCATCAGTAATAATGGTCCGTGGGGAAACACAGTGCGCCGTGTGTAGTTAAATGGAATAAACTTTTTCGTATTTGAATTACTCATGTTACTTAAGGAATCGTTTCAGACCTGATATACACACACATTATTAGTCACCAGAGTTTTTATTTTTGTTATTTTCAACATTGTACTTTAATTGCATGAAACTATGAATAAGGCTATTCTATTCTATTCTATTCTATTCTATTCTATTCTATTCTATTCTATTCTATTCTATAGTAAACACTGTTGCTGCAGCGGATGTAGCTCTTGGGCTTCCTTTATATATATATAATGTCTCATCAATAAATATACATATATAAAAGCCAATACATATATAATATAAATAATATAAATATATGTATACATATATGAATATTATAAATAATAAATAGAACATACATATAACTATAAATTAACATGCTACTAAAAATACCATTTAATGACAAATAAATATTAAAAGTATAAACCAAAAAATATCCTGTGTATTTATTTTGCTTTAACCTGCTCAGTGCCTTCGGCGGCTCACACACTCCCCACGTGCTCAAGTCTTGCGTGCCTACGTCACCGAGCGTGCCGCGTGCGTGCCACGTCATTACGCCCGAAGAGAAGTGCCAACATGGCGTTCACCCTGTACTCCCTGATCCAGGCGGCGATTTTATTCGTTAATGCCATTGCTGTGTTACACGAAGAGCGGTTCCTGAGCAAAAGTAAGTGTTTGTCGGTGAGGGTGTTTCTGAATTCGGGGTTCAGACTATGCGTTGATTTCGGTCTGAGAACATCTGTATAGAGAGTAATGTCCTGTCCCTCAGAACAGCTGGAGGACTGACTCTCAGATCTTCTGCTGCTTTATACACAGTCATCTGACCAAGTTTGCGTTTATACTGTTGGTGCAAGATTATAACATGATCTGTAGTAGTTATGTTTTAATAACAATAATGCTGTGCGTACAGATGATCTTTATAGTAGGAGGAGGAGGAGGAGGAGGAGGAGGAGGATGATGATGATGATGATGATGATGATGATGAGTCCTAGAACAGTCTCATTTTGTGCTAAGATCAGATTATCCCTAAAAGAACCAAGCTGATATCACACAAATGTTCTGGGGAAAAGCAATGAGCATAATTTCCACTTCTGTACCCCTTTGGTTATGTTTCACAGACACAGTGGAGGATGAAGAACACAAACCATGTAGTTAAAGTGGAGATACGCTCAGTAAAATGTGACTCCAATTAAAAAGTCCATTTAAACTTTCATTTGAGTAAAAGTACAAAAGTTTTTGCCTTCGAATGTACTTAAGTATCCAATAGATCAGTGTGCTGAGAGTCACATTCGAGTCTTTTTTATATAAACGACTCAAATGTGACTCTCAGCACACTGATCTATTAATAGAATGATATTAATAACTCAAACACTGATTGATTTCGACTCTGATTGGTGACTCGCTGCGTTGCGTGTCTGACTAGTTTTTATCCTCATTAATAAAAAGGAACAAATTATTTGAAAAAGCCTTTGAATTGCAGTGAAGTGAAAGTAAAAGTCTCCCCAAATGGAAAAACTTCAGTAAAATGCAGTGAAAATGTGATTGAAGTGCAGTAATTATTTACTTCCCTTCTGTCCACCGCTGCACAGACCCCTCGTCCTTGTCCTAGAATATTTAACTCAATTCGAGTTTATTCTTTATATATATAATCAAACACTATATTATGATCATGATGACTGGATTAATATTATTCATTTGTTTTATAAACAAATCAAGCTTTTTCTAGCACGAGCCCAGCAAGACAAATTCCTCGTACATGTAACCCATGATACTTGGAAAAAATGTGATTCTGAATTGAGTGAATTAAATCTAAACTTACTTGACTACAAAAAAAGGGTGGAAAAACTTGGACCCAGAGGGAAAAACAAAACTCTGATAAGGGAAAGTCAGAGTTTCAGTATCATCAAGCTGCCACTCTTGGGCCCTTGAACAAGGCCCTTAACACTCTGTGCTCCAGGGCGCTCTGACCCCAGCTTCCTAACTTTGCTGGGATACACGAAGAAAGGATTTAGCTCTGTACGAACAAGTAAAAAAAAATTGCATACAGTACATGAGATTCATTATCAGTGGGAATAATGTTAAATAATGTCTACATTTTAAAATCTGCACACATCAAAGTAAAATTATTTCCCTTAAGAAATAAAAAAAAAAAGATCAAAAGTCATATTTTGATCCACTTTCGGTTGTTTTTGTATGGTTGAGTTTGAGGTTTATTAAGTTGAGATCTGGCAACGCTGCCTGGAAACAGATTTCTGAGAACCCCTGCTTGACTATAAACTCTGAAATAATCTAAATGTTAAGCCACGACCCATTTTGGATCTTCATCGCTCCACATCTTGGTACTATTTTTTTTCCATCTAAGAGAAGTGAAGAATAAAAACTTATGGACAAGTGTATATTTATTTGCAGTCGGTTGGGGGGCGGATCAAGGCATCGGTGGCTTTGGGGATGAACCAGGAATCAAATCTCAGCTTCTAAACCTTATTCGATCTGTCAGGACTGTGATGAGAGGTGAGTTTTCTAACACATTATACTGAAAAAGAAAAAAAAAAAAAAGACTAAATAGTTCTCTTTGTATTTTCTGTCCACAGTGCCTTTAATAATAGTAAATGCAGTGAGCATTGTGTTGTTATTGCTGTTCGGATGAAAGCTGACTCGGATTGTGGACTCACTGGCGAAAGGAAATGGACTGTTGTTTGTTATTTTATATATATTATCGTCTCTCTGTTGTATCCAGGGTGGAAATGGCTGTTCCAAAGTTTTCTAATCCTCGATATTCGTAAATCCCCCCAGTTTTTTGTTTGTTTGTTTGCAAAAAAATGACCCAGTAAAGCTTTGAAGAGCCTGGTCATCCTCCGTCCTGTTTACATGATCTCTCAAAGCTCTCATTTATCTGGTGATGCTCCGGGAGGTCAACCTTTTTGTAGACCTTGTTTATGTCACGTCAGCATTTCAGACTCTCGATATTTCGAGTAAAACAAATGGTTCAGGGAGCAAGTTGAGTTGTGTGATCTGTCACTAATCAGACAGTCTGAGCTTAGAAAAGGTGTCTGTGGTAAACATGCGTAACTCTGTATTAGACTGTTGATGATGTTTGGCACCACAGCAACCTTCTGTGAGCCGTCAACATTTGTAAGATTTTTAATAAAGAGATCGTCTTCATGTGATTTGTGTTTCGGTTCCGTGTGAAAAAATCTGTTTTTTTTTTTTAAAGCTGCGTAGAAACCTGTTGCAGGTGCACTGACTGTGACAAGTGTGGAAACACTTCATGGTATAGATTTTGAGGCACATGCATGTTCCTTTTGTTTCTGTGCAACAAACTCGGTAAAAGGCAAAAACGCACACGAATGTGACCGTGAATGAGTGGAAGAAAGTTCTGTGGAGTCCAAACGGGACATTTGTGTGTCTACCAGAAGAACTTGTGTAAGATGGAGAACAGGCGAGAAGATGTGACTTCCTCACCCCCACATGGAGGTGGACGATTAATGGTTTGGGGTTCTGGAAGGTTCCAGAAAGTGAACCATCACGGCTCCCGTTCCACACTTCAACACCATGTAGTTCTGTCTGGACTGCGGCTCGTTGGAAGCGACTTCACCGTACAAGAAGACGATGAGCCGAAGCGCACGTTTGAGTTCTGCACGTGTTATTTAGACGGTCGTCTGGAGTGACATCTATCATGGAACCACCTGCCCAGTCATCGCACTTAAATCCTGTTGATCTGTTCTTGGAGGAACAAGAATCTCCAACCAGTGAAGAACATCTTTGGCGAGATTTACAAGAGACACAGCAAAATATTTTAGCTGAACGTTTGGAGAAACGAAGTGTCTGGATTCTGAGAGTGTAAAACTGTTCTTCATGCTGAAGCAGGACTTTTTAATATATTTAATCTACTCACTTAATTACTCAAATTCCTGATGCTGACAAGGAGAAAGTGCTCAATAAAAATCAATACATATTCCTGTACAGACAGGATCAAAAGAAGTTTTTATTCAGAACATTGGTCTGGAGTCTGCACAGAAACGACATTTAAAACTCCAGCAGTATTCCAGTCCACCAGCAGAAGTTCAGCAGACGTTGAGCTCACATACTGTATATACATATCTTTCTCATCTTTAAACAGCATCACACAGGTAATTAAGAGATCAGATGTTGAAGGATGTGACTAACAGCTTCAGGGAAGTTCTCACAGGTCAGGTGAGGGGGTGGGTTGATTTTATCTTCATCACCTGCTCTGTATTTCCCTGAGGATGACAAAAATACATCATGTATACAGTAATAATATATACTATAAAAAATAATCTCAAGCAATGTACCAGTTTTGACTAATATTCCCAGCATTCCTGTGTTCTGCGCTCCTCCTACATCATCTCGAGCATCCTGTATTAGCAAACGGTGTAAGGGTTAGTTTATAGTGACTTGGACACGTTCGTAGAAAATAACGTTACAGTGTCGCACTCACGTCTCCGATCATCACAGCCTCCTCCGGGCTGCAGTTCAGATCTCGCAACGCTTCCAGGAAAAAGGTTTTCTCTGGTTTGCCCACTACAATGGCCTTTGTGTCAGTGGAATACTCCAGACCGGTCACAAATGGTCCCGGTCCCAACGCCAGGCCGTCTTTCCTCTTGTAGTAACGGGCTTTATGGATAGCGATAAGTGGAGCGCCGTCTATAATTAGTCTGTTAAAAAAACAAGCAGAAGGTATCGCACGGGTATCACGAAGTACAGCGTGGCATAAAAGTCTCCATACATCATATAAACACTTTAAACCCCAAACACTGGAAATGTTTCATGATTAGCTCAGAGGATATATCTGCTATGAGAGATGTTTGGTACATCATGCTGAAATGATACCAACAATATCTATCAGGGGGTTGTGATTACAATCAGATGACTTGAAAGTGTACAAACCCAATTACAAAAAAGTTGAGACGGTGTAAAAAAAACAAAACAAAACAAAATTATTTTTTTGCAAACAAATGAATGTCGGCTTGAGTCCTTACCTGAAAGCTCTATTGAGCATTTCATAGTTAAAATGGTCAGGTGCTAAGCCAATCACGACAGCGTTAGGTTCTGAGGTTTCTATTCCTGCGATAAGAGCAAACCATTTCAACACATTTTATCCACAGACCAAAGATCACAACCAGCCGTTGCAGCGCGACCGTGAGCTCACCTGCAAAGTCCTCCAGTGCGCTATCCTCCACCAGCAGCAGGGGGCGCACCTCCTTGTGCTCTAACAGGTTTCGAGCTGCGGTCAGTGAGGTAAAGATCTCGCGCTCTTCGATGTCGAAGCTGAGACGCTGCAGCCGTTCGAGCAGCGTCCTCTTACACTCCTTCGTGGTGTTTGTAACAAATTTGACAGCTACTTGAGCGCAGCGCAGCCTTAAGCAAACAAAACCCCCATGTGGTATTAGAATTTGAAGAGTGACCACACTGGCTTTTAACTTCATTCTGAGCAGCAGTTCAAAGTGTGCATACTTCTCAAAGGAACACTTTCCACAATCTGATCAGTCAGATTAGATATGAGGTGGTATCAGAAACGTTTCAAGACTAGCGCGCCACAGATCCGGCCACTTTTGCCGAATGTCCTCCCTCAGATGCCTTAAAACCTGGCAGTAGAACTCGCTATTGACCGTCACCGGTAATGATTCTCAACACAATGTTCCTTCTGCTCCAGGATCGGCAGCCTGGGGAAGAACTCGGCAGCAACACGGTGCAAATCACACGTCTGGACTGTTCCGTGAGACACACCGACAATAGCAGCAATGTGTTGGATTGTCAAAAACGCCTCAAAAGACTTAAACTTGTCTAATTGTGTCAAACGTCTCTGTGGCAGAACTGTCCAGTTCCACGCAGAAGTTCACGCTTGCTCTTCGTTCTAACTTGCCGCCCGTGATGAGATCGCAGAGGTGGTAACGCACGTGGGTCAGAAAAGCACCAATTGCACAGCTCCTGATATACTTTTAGCACAATAAATTATAAAGGTCGGTGCTCCCTGTGCCTTTGCGTGCAGCCCTTTTCTGCCATTTTACAAAACTAGTCTTGAAACTTTTTGATACCACCTCATCTGCTCTATAGGTCTAAATCTATGCATGTTAAACTTCTGCTAACTTAAAGCTAACAGGCCAAAATCTTTTGGTTCTGACCCAATTTCACTCAGTATTAGTGTAAAGGGGGTGTGTACAGGTCTAGAACATTATGTAGCACCTTCACCGAATCCATGCATGATGTTATTATAACCTTGCGAGTGCTTCCTGAGCTCCGGGTACGGCCACGTCCTCGATGTGAAGAGTCCCACTCAAATCTATCAGCACGGCTTTTAATGCCCGGCGAGATGCCATCACCTGTCAATCAAATCACAAGAGCGGGAGGAAGTTCTCCCAGAATGCATTTTCTATTCATTCAGTGTGGGTCAGAGTGGATTGTTCTAGTCAGATGTTCGACTGCTGTTTTCTGCCTGGACACATGCTGAGCTCCGTCAGTCACAACATCTGGATTAAAGGATTTATTGCTTTAAAATGCAAATAAACACGATTAACATTAAAAACACTGTCTGTCTGAAACATCGCATTATAGAAACTCGTTCTCTTTCTATTCATATTCTCTCCATTCACTTTCTCTCTCGCTTTCCCTATCACTCTTTCATTCTCTTCCCCTCTTTTTCATTGTCATTCCCTCTCATTCATTCTATCCCTTTTTCATTCTCTCTCCTTCATTCTCTCTTATTTCCTCTTTCTTTTTCATACTCTCTCTCATTCCCTATCTCTCTCTCTTATTCTCCTCGCATTCATTAATTCTCCCTCATTCCCCATCTCTTTCTTTTTTATTCTCTCTCATTGTCTCTCTCCTTTATTCTCTTATTCCCTTTCTTTTTGCATTCTCTCCTTTTCTATTCTCTCATTCCCTAATTCACTCTTTCCACATCTCTTTTTAATTCTCTCTTATTCTCCTCTTTCTTTTCATTCTCTCATTCACGCTCTACCTCAGTCCACATCACTCTTTTTATTCTCTCTCTCTTTCATTCTCTCTTATTTCCATCTCTTTTTCATTCTCGTTCATTCTCCCTCTCTTCTTCCCTATCTCTCTCCCTCCTATGTATTCCCTTATTCCCTCCATTCTATCAGTCCCCCTGCTGAATCTTATTCCGGAGTGATTCAGAGTTTATAAATAACCCGTACTTTCAGACACAAGTCATTACTCACTGCTTCCGCGTTATATGCGTCTTCTTCTTCTGTTTTTTTTTTCTTTCAGCGATACGCTTTTATACGCATTTATACGTGCCTGCTGCGTTTGGTTCGTTAGCGGCGCCAGCTGGCCTGGAGGAGAACTACAACGCGACGAACAAAAAATAGATATTTGTTTGTAGTTAATAGACGACTGCGTCTAAAATCATTAACTCTAATAAATCAATAACTCGTTCACTCAGGCACTAATCTCTAAATAATGCAAGACAGTTGAGATTACTGTATGGGAAGAAGAGAATGAAAACGACAGAGCGAATTCGGACTATGACGTAAATATTGTGCGCCGGAGATCAAAGGCGGGTAAGTGTTTAAAATTTGCTGTAGTTTGTCCTGTAGCCTCAATTAAGAATTTCATTAATAAAATGAACTAAACCTTGAAACTATAGCAGTGACTGAGTTTGAAATTGAAATTAAAAAGGTATTAAAGATAAACAAATAAATTACAATAATTGAAATATATACATATATTACCTGTGTTACCATGTGGGGTTATGATGTTCATTGTAAAGCAATACATTCAATAGAAGCAATTATATAAATAATTAACTATAGTCTGACATTCATTTCATTTATTTACAAATATAAAATAAACCGTGACTTGAATAAACATGCATAAAAACATACATTATGTTCGAAATCAAAATGCATTGTGGGTAAAAAACAACAACAAAATAACGAGTGAAATTATGTATCGGACACTAATTTAATTAGTTAATTAAAAATTAATAGGAATAATCTCAGCCACTGACTTTACCATGACTAATCTGGGGAAGCTTTTATAAGCAGCAAGTGTAATGTCTCGCTCTCTAACCTCCAATGTTGTACTCAACGTCTCAAATATCGATCCCACCTGGGATTTATTTTCTTTCAAACAGTTGAGTTTAATATTTACTAAACATGAATAGGAATGCTTTATTCTTCTTCTGTGCCTTCATTCATTATTTCAAGTAGTCAGGGTCATTACTCAGTCATATATTTTGGGATCGCTGGGGTTTCAGTACTTTCTAAAAGAATTAAATACTTTTTTTTTGGTACTGGTATCAGTGTCAATAATGAAGATTGTTGTCTTTGGTATCGGATCAAAAAGAAAATTATTGGTATCACCCATTCCTACTGTTACCAAGTCTATGGTGGCCAGATCATATTAAACAAACTGTTCTGCGTTCAATTTCTTTCTCAGCTTTCTTTTAAATTCTGTACATTGTTGAATATAGAACAGGCGCCTTCACTCTTCCACAACAGGGAAATTTGCCAAATGACAAAGAAAGACACTGAAATCAGAGGGCAAAAGCTCTCTTACAAAGTTTATTCTGTGAACACAGAAAATGGCTCAGGCAGCAGCATAGGGTTTCAAAACAACCAGTCCAGAGACACATTACTGTAAATGGAACACTGAAAGTGTCAACTAGGAACCGAAACCATAAACGGTGGACTGACAGACATTAGGGTACATGAGCGAATAAAGACTCCAGCACTATTGTAATAGTAACAATTCAGCACTAACAGTTAAGAAGTGTTGTACTTCGTTATGTTTGCCCCTTAAGAGCTTTTAAGACATACAATGTGAGACATCTTTTTCTAGTTTTTAGATATAAACTCATTTTGAGAGTATGTACTTTGCTGTTCTTTGATATATGTTTCATGAATTTCTCTCTGGAATTAATAAAGTGATCTGTCTGTCTACTGAGTATGTAATCATGGCTAAATAAATTCAGGGTCTTCAGTTCCAGCCTGTGCCCAGGTTATTATCTGTGTCTAGTTTCAATTTTTCTCTGCCTGCGTATATATGTTTCCTTCAGGTTGAATATTTTAGATTGACGATTCGAATAAAAGTAAAAAAAAATGACAGAGTTTTAAAAATTCCTTGTTTCTGTACATTTATAAGAATGTAATGTATTATGTCTTTATTCTGGAAAGTCGGTCTCAGACAGACTCGTACTCTCTCTCCCAGGCGGAGAATCTGTCTGTCAGGTTCTTGGCTGATGGTTTGGTGTGAGCGATGACCTGCAGGAAATCAGCCGTAGTCACTGTTTCTAGTTTAATAAGCGGCATTTGGCTGTGACCTGTGGAGACACGGGGCTGAGCTGGAGCAGTGCATTTTAGGACATGTACATATAGTTCAGACTTAAAAGAAAAAAGGGGAAAGAACGCTACAAAACTAAATGGTGTTCTTACCCTCAGTGTGATTTTCCAGGGTGTCGAAAATCTTTCTCACTGGTCTCATCGCCGATTCCTTACAGACCAGCCGGATATCTGAGCCGGAGTAACCGTCTGTTTCCTTAAATATCAAAAGGGTCTGTTATTAAGCCAAGCATCCTCCATGTTAATAACATATAAATAATCATTTATATTAAGTATTAATGATTACCGATACCAATAGCAAGGTTGGATCATGCATGCCGATTTAGCGATTAATCAATCGATAGTTTTTGAAATAAAAAAAACATACTCATTAAATAATATAATAATGTAAAATAATACGTAACTTTATCACAAAAAAAACAGTACTAAATCATTAAAATTGTGCAAAATAAAAAAATATTAATATATTAATGAATAAATATAATTCTATAATTGATCAATTATAAATAATAAGCATAGCGCTCTCTGTGCAGCATGCAGTCTCGCGTGTAAAAACAAACAGCACGTCATGCCAGTGTTCTGCCTCTAGAGGCCGCTCTTGTACTGACAGTAGACCAGAAGCCAGAAAAACTAAAGATATTGATTTTTTCCCCCTATAGACGATAGTTCCAGCAATCAACTATCGGTGCCGATTAATCTGCAAAAAACGATGAATTGGTCGACCTTTAATCCACACCACTTATGACCAAGTAGCACAAAAATAAATCTTGAATGGAAAATGCCAGTAAGATTTGGATAGGCCTGTAGAGTTTTGGGACACAGTTCTATGGAGTGATGAAACAAAACTGGACCTGGTTTGTCTGGTGCATGAAAGGTGAGGATTATGATCAGAAGAAAACTATTGCCCATAGTCAAGCATGAAGGTAGGACAGTGATTATGCTGCAGGAACTAGCACTTTTGATTGTGTGATCATAATAATAAATGAAGATTAATAAAGAACATAAATAAAAAGGATGTAAATCCTGCCGTTCATTGCACCCCACCTGTCATTTCTTTATTCCCCACTAGAGGGGCGTGCCCTACACTTTAACAACCACTGTTTTAAGGTGTGTGCATGGGGTTCAGTATTCGACTGCGAGTATATATTATAATATATATGCTTCATGTGATGCACCTCTGCAAGCTTATCATAGGCTAGCTCAGTCCGAAGCTCAACCCCTCCTGTATTGCTGATTGGAGGAAGCCAGTGATTGATCATCGACTTTCTGGCTGAACAGGAGGGAAGTCCTACAAGTATCCTCTTCTCCAGCCTTCTCAGCATTGCATGGTCCAGCTCCCTAAAACAGACGAGTCAGAAAATATTTGAAAATGGACTTGTAGTTTAATAACCTATCATGTGTTTCAGCAGCAGTGTGGTTTCTTCAGTGTACCAGGGTAGATTCGAGGCAGCCAGAACAAACACTAGGTCTTCAGAGCGTGCCAAGCCGTCCATCTGAACCAGGAGCTCTGTCTTCATCCTCCTGCTGCCTTCATGCTCACCTCTTAGGGGAAGAACAGCAAAGATGTGATTTGTATGATTCATTAGTTGATTCGATGGTTCAATATGGCAAATTAATAAGATTATAATTAAAGAGAGGTATATATCCATCATATCATCATTAGCAAATATGCTAATATAGGGGTTTGATTTGGGGATGGTACCAATTTGCATATTCGTAGAATATGGAGGTCTTCAGATTGATCATTGAAAGCAATGGGTGTCGCTGACTCACCTGAACCTTTGGCTATACACTGATCAGGCATAATATTATAACCACCTGCCTAATATTGTGTTTGTCCCTTTTGCTGCCAAAACAGTGCTGAACTGTTGAGCATCAACATCATGAACTTCAGCAGTTTGAGCTACAGGAGCTCGTCTGTTGGATCGGACCACACGTCCCACCTTTCGCTCCTCACGTGCATCAATACGCCCACGACCCTGTCGCCGGTTCACTACTGTTCCTTCATTGGAGCACTTTTGATAGATTCTGACCACTGCAGACCAGGAAAATCCCACAAGAGCTGCAGTTTTGGAGACGCTCTGACCCAGTCGTCTAGACGTCACAATTTGTCGCTCAAATCCTTACGCCCATTTTTTCTGCTTCTGACATCAACTTTGAGTACAAAATTTTCACTTGCTGCATAATAAATCCCACATTACTAACAGGTGCCATGATGAAGAGATCATCAGTGTTCTTCACTTCAACGCTTATAATGTTATAATGTCACAATGTTATGGCTGGTCAGTGTCTATTGCATGATGATTCTACAGCAATATAGAGATTATTGCATTGGGGAAAAAAACACCTACCCTGGTCCAACACCTCTCTGTCCCATCACTGACTCCAGCTCGTCCAGAAATATAGTGGATGGGGCGTGAAATCTCGCCAACTCAAACAAAACCTGCAATTCGACCAAAAACCACAATATATACCAACACTGTATTTGATCAATTCCCGCTACTCTTTTATGACAAACTGTTGTAGAACAAAATCATGTGATATTTTTAGACAGAGATCCGGACGATACTCACCCGAACCAACTTCTCTGAATCTCCTCTCCATTTGCTTACGATGCTGGATGCAGAGATGTTAAAGAACGTCGTGTTGCATTCTGTAGCTACTGCTTTGGCCAGCATCGTCTTTCCCGTGCCTGTGTGTTATCAAAAATAAATATTATTAGAAGAATAAAGTACGGGTATAGGCGCTAATACATGCACAGTCGCTCGTAGGGGTGACCCTGAATATTCGAAGATCAGATGCTTCGATTGAAGGAGCCTGATTCGATACCGAACTCACAGAGGTGTTAGGAAATGAGGATCATACCATTCTGGTTGTATGGGGGTGCTCAATGACTGATTTCATATAGAACTACTGGTTTTCTGCCAATACGTTATTTGACAGCCTATCATAAATGATATAAAAGCTATAAAATGTATATACAATTATATAAAGCGTTTGATTATTTTTGCAAATCCTGTCTGCAGATATTTGTGCTATTTTCCATTTATTTTTATGAGCAAAACTCGATTCTAATTCGAATATTTACACCGATCAGACCTAACATTATTAGCGGTGAAGTGAAGAACACTGATGATCTCTTCATCATGGCACCTGTTAGTGGGTGGATTTATTTATTGGGCATCAAGTGACCATTTTGTCCTCAAAGTTGATGTTAGGAGCAAGAAAAAGGGTGTAAGAATTTAAGTGAGTTTGACAAATTGTGACGTCTAGACGTCTGGGTCAGAGCGTCTCCAAAACTGCAGCTCTTGTGGGATGTTCCTGGTCTGCAGTGGTCAGAATCTATCAAAAGTGCTCCAAGGAAGGAACAGTGGTGAACCGGCGACAGGGTCGTGGGCGTATTGATGCACGTGAGGAGCGAAGGCTGGTCCATGTGGTCCGATCCAACAGACGATCTCCTGTAACTTAAACTGCTGAAGACGTTCATGCTGTTGATGATCGACGGGTCACGACTGTTTTAGCAGCAAAAAGGGGGACCAACACAATATCAGGCATAATGTTATGGCTGATCGGTGTAAACTCTTAATCGAGGAACACCCCTAATCGCTAGTGACACAAAACACCAACCTGGAGGCCCATAAAGCAGCAGACCTTTCCATGGTGAGAGAATTCCTGTGAACAGCTGAGGGTACTGCAGAGAACGAGAACATATGTTATAAAACATAACAAGATGGTGACAATACTGGCAGAGTTGCTGTTGAATCAACATCTGACCGAAGCAATCAGAGAATTGCACAGTGCTGTTGTGTACACGACCACATGCTGATTTTCTCATCATTACTTGTTGAAAAAAAAAGAATCTTGCACGCCATTGATCACCTTAACTGTGCCCAGTGGGTCGTGCCGTGTTATTTACTGTTCCACTAACAGGCTTAATTGAGACTCGGGGGGAGGTTTTAAATATTGACACCCACTGAGCTGCTTGACAATGATGAGTTAGAATGAGCATAATCATAATAGTAAAAAAAATAATAATATCTGACATTACATAGGAACATACAGTGTGTGTATACAGTATATATATTAAATATAAAAAATAATTTATATAACATATAAAGGTATCAGCCAGTGGTAACATGACATTAGTTCTTTCACAAATACCCTAGACAATTTTTATTAATAAAACCGGCACAAATATGCTTTAGGCACGCTTCGTATCGAGATGCTGCCACAGATTTTCCATCAGCGTGTAAAAAGGAAAATGACCAGGTGATGACATGGGGAAAAGGTTGGCTGCTATTCGAGTATAGATTTAATGCCATTGAAAGCTATAACCACCCTGCTTTGCTTTCCTCTTAGCCTTTAGTGAGATATTTAGAATCGAAGCGCGCTGGCAGTTTGAGAAATACCAGTATTTAGCAGCCGTGCACCTTAATGGGGTAGACGACAGCTTCTTTGACTAATCGCTTGGCAGCCTCCAGGCCGATAATGTCGTCCCAGTGCACGTTGGGGTTGTGTAAATAGATATCCTTTAGGGGAAGACAGGAGAAAGATGAAACACAGCAAATTCATTAATATCTGTTCCTCTGTGTGTGTGTGTGTGTGTGTGTGTGTGTGTGTGTGTGTGTGTGTGTGTGTGTCCTCTCACATGTGCAATGAATTATGTGCTTATATATATATATATATATATATATATATATATATATATATATATATATATATATATATATATATAAAATATGAAAAATTCTATTTCTTTCTGTTTTCGACATTCACTAAATGGACAAAAGTTTGTGGACACCTGACCATAATATATCATCTCATTCCACATTTGGTCCCTATCTACTGTTTTCATAACCTCCACATTTTCTGGCAAGATGTTCCACCAAATTTTTTAGAGATTTGTAAGATTTCATTTATCCACATGGGTGTTAGTAAACTCAGGTAGTGATGTAGGAAGTAAGAAAATGAGGAGGTTCCTGGGTGTTCAATAGGGATGGAGCTTTATAGTAGTGTTAACCCATGTAAAGCAGATCTTCATGGAGCTGGCTTTGTGCACAGGGTTTGCATTGTCGTGCTGGAACAGGTTTGGGTCTCCTAGTTTAATCAGGTGATGGGAAAGTTTTATGCTTCAGCATTCAAAGAAGTTCTGTACAGTTTGGGGAAGAAGCACATGTGGCTGGAAAAGTCAGGTGTCCCAATACTTTTGTCTGTACCAGTGTATTTTGAAATAGAAAGTGTACATATGTGGTATCATTGGCTTTTGATTGAAAATGATCTAAATTGTGTTAGACATCCACTGAACTTACTCTGCTAATAACGGCCGCTAGCTCCTTCATCTCGCTGTTCATTCCACAAAAGGCAGTGACCGGTTTGAGCAGCCGTTCCTGCGTGCAACCCGAATGTCATAGTGATTAGAAGAAGGACTTTGAGGATTAAATGGAAAATAAAAAGCAGTGTGAAGGTTAAAAGAACATACCGTGGGATCCGGATTGCTGGACGCGTCATTTACTGTTTCATTGATATCTCCTTTAATAGCATCCTGAATAAGACCCTTGTAGTCCACCAGTGGACCCTACAGAAAGTTCAAATGGAATTAGTTCTATTAGTTGTTAATGTTCTCGTCATTCGCAATAATTCTAGGTTTTGGCGTCTCATAACGTGGATACAGGATTTGAGCAATGATCTTCTCAGATGTATTATCACCTCTACCAAGTATAACTTGCTAATTAAAGGTACACTTGGTAAGTAGATGAAACTTGAGGACGGCACACTAATGTGAGTAGCATCAAGATATTATTGGATATTATTGGCTTGCCACACCTCTGTCCACGTGTGTTCATGTTTGCGTCTCAGAGTCGGGTAAATAGTGTGTAGGGTTTTGGTAATGATGGATTTTGGTGATGTTTTGAAATGAAATGGTGTCTAAAGCTCAAGGTCTGATTTTGCAGAAAACGAGCAAGAGGTTTCTGAAACCATGTTCACAATAATACATTTTTTGTTTTGTTATTTTTCTCTCCGCTTTGGCCTTCTGTCCACACCGAGACTGCGTTTCTTTACTCAATGGAAACGTTACTTTTTGAAAACGCTGTGAAAATGGCGGCTTCTGAATACGTTGATGCATTTGTAGCCATTCTCGTGACGTTCCAAAGAGCCGAGAAGTAAATAAAGGGCAGGTGGAGTACAGGGACGTGAGTCTTTTTGGACCTTTGGATTGTGGATGAGCGACGTTTGGGAAACCTTTTTAATTTATCTGGATTAGTATAGATGTAGCCTGAATTTACACGGTGTTTCCTGATTGCTGTTTAACTGTTGTGAAAAGGGGGAAAAAAGAAAAGTTATAAAAGGATTAAAACTATTCGGCTTCACGTTTACTGCTCCACATTTAAACTGAAATATGACTGCACACAAGATCACATGCTTTTATTTCTTCAATGCAAAACTGAAACGCGAGATATTGGCTGTGTACCTTCTTGAGCTGCGTTCCGTCGCCAGCTTTGTTCCTAATGATGGGTGACACATTCAGGCCGAACTCACTGCTCTCTGGCAGATACGATTCTCCGTTCTCCTGAAACCAAATCAGACAACTGCAACGTCTGTGGCCAACGACTGAGAAACGCAATCTGAGAGGAGATTTGGTATCAAAGCCATTTTCAGACAGTCGTAGGATAAAGAAACTCACAGTGCCAGACTTCGTCAAATCCTTCCAATCCTTTACTGGTGTCTTAGAATCTTGTTTTTTAATCCCGTTCCCGGACTGTGGACGCTGAGCACATGGAATTCTGGGCAGCGTTTGCGTTACACTCGATGTCCTTTCAGACAAAATGTTTTTTTTTTTTTTTAAACAGAGAATGAAACGGATGCAGAGTGCAACATCGAGTCTGTAAAAATATCAAGCATACTATACCTCTTCTTCCTGGAGCTTCTAACATGTCTGTTCTCACCTAGGTGGAAAAGTAGAACATTGCACAGATCAACAACTTCAAGAACGATCGAATGAATGAACCAAACGTCAATACAGGAAAGTCAGCAATTTTGTTATGAGTATTTACTCTATGCAGCATCACCCTTTGATTAAGCCGAAAAAAAAAAAAAATCACTTGCACTTTGTGTTACTCATTTTCAGTGACGGGCCGTGCATTTCACATCGAGCACCAACCTTCAATCCAACTCTTAACACCATCATTATAACACCACGGGTACAGAAACCAACAACGTTATAAAGAAGTGCAGTAGAACAGAGCGCTGCATCACACAGGAATCTCATACAGTGAGAATGAACGTCATCATTAAAGCAAGAAACCCAATGATCACAATTCACCACGTCTCCTTTCACTGGAGCCACAACTGCACCTCCACATACATCATCTCCAGCAGGAGCATCGATATTCACCTCACCACATCACCACTGCATTTTTTTATGCTTTTTTTCCGTGCATTACGGTTTTCTTGGGAATTTAAAATGCAGGTAGATTGTGTGTTTTTGTGCAAATGTTTACAGGAAAGAAACAGCAAAAGTATAAATGATTTGTGAAGAAGCTTTGCAGCTTTTTGTTTATAAAAAATGTCATAAAGATCAAAGGGAATTTCTTCTCTCTGTCAGACATTGGGGAACGAAAAAACAACTATTAAATCCACATAAAAATATTTGAGCTTGTGCAGTTTGCTACAGATGTAGGTTGTGAGCTCTGACTCGTGCGCTCTTTGTGCAGTTTGCTACAGATGCAGGTTGCGAGCTCTGACCCGTGCGCTCTCTGACCAATCGAAGGACGTGAAAATACAGACGGCTGATTTAATAGAGTATATTTTTTTTGGGGCACCATTTTCATGCATCATTATTCATATTGACAGGTTAATATTTCCAGCATTTGTCCTTCTTTCAATAGCTGTTCTAACAAAGATCTGAGTGTGTTATGCTCAAGCCTACCTTGTTCTTGCAGTTTCTTGGTTAGCTTGGGATATTTGTTAAACTTAATGAAATAAAAGCTTTCATACTCCATGAGAACCGTCTCCAAGTCAACGTTGTCGCACACTACGAACCTGCGCAACCCAAAATGGGTCTCATGGTCCAGTGCACTTGCGGCATCCACATACCTGTGCAGGTGGAAGAAGAGGATTAAAAATAAATAAATAAAAAATTTGCCAGAGGTTCCAGAGGTTATATCAAGGTCAAAATCTCACCCTTCTTCCATTAAATGATGATAAATTAATATGAGTAGATTTCTTCTTCTGGTCTCTGTTCGTAATTCATCCTGGGAAAATGTACAATAATTAGAAAGAAAAATAAATAACTTTTATCCTGCAAAAAAAGCACAACAGAATCCTAACACTAGATGTCGCCAAAGGTCCGTCATTATAACAGGCACCAAACATGTGTCTCGTTGCCTTGGCAACACAAGACTCAGGAAGCCGTATTGTCGTATTTATAATATTTCTCCGACGAATAAAGTCACACATTTCTTTTTTTTGCAAAATATGAACAGTATGCGGCATGCACCAGCCACTCACTTACTGCTTCTCTTGCTTGGTTTGCAGTTTTGATAGCTAGATAGGACAACTCCATTGTATTTCCGAACAGACCTGGTGTCTGCCTGAACATCATGCGCATTTACCAACCGGAAGTGATGTCACAATGTATACATTTGCGTCGTCCCCCTCCCCTTCCCCCCATAGGAACACCAAATGTTTTACAAAACATCTTCACTGATTTATAGCGTTTTATTAAAACCCCTTTAAGTTCTAATTATTAGCACCTGCCCTATGTAGAATGTATGATCAAAAGTTTGTGGACACTTAAAGACCCATAGGTGGGATCAGTGGTGTCCTAGTCAATCATAGAGCATTATAAATATCTATAAAACTAAAAGGCCCAGACATGATCCAGCAACCAACAAAACCAGCTCCCTGAAGAACACATTCGGCATGAACTTTTTGGTTTTTTTTTGCATGTTTTATATCACTGTGTACAAACGTTTTTAAAAAGTTGATCGTTTTAACCCTCTGGAACTCAAATAGCGCTATTAGAGAACAGAAGGATCTACTAGATCTTTAAAAGAAAAGAAGGAAATGAAAGATCACTAAAAGACAGTCAAGAAATAACTTGCGAGACAATTAAAAATATAAGCGAATAAATAAATGACAGAGCAGAGCAGTAGAGTTTTATTGTGGACAGAAACGATTGAAATGAACAATTCAAACACCATTCCAGTGAGAGGAACTCTTGCAGGAACATGGAGAAGATCTTCACAGTCGAAAGTGCCCAGTGAGGTATTGAATATAATGAACAGTTCTGTTTTTCCTAAAACTGATCAATTTAGTGATCAGTGACTAACAGTTATGACACATTTATTGTTCTATCTATCATTTATTTATTTTATGAGAACCGTCTCACTTTTTCTCCTCAACCTGCCTGAAAAAAAAGACCACTGACATTGTCTGTTCTCTTGCCCCAATGGATGGCAATGAAGTAGAACATCGGCCGCTGGAGATCTCCGTGCTCTTCTAGAAGATGCCAGATTCGGTTAGGAACGTGTTGGCCTCCAGGAGCAGACACTTCATGTAGACTCGGAAGGTGTAGAAGAGCGTTACGAAGTCCTGCGTGCTGAACACCGTGTCTGCCAGAGCGAAACTCAGCGTGGACGGAATGAACCCTCGGCCGTATTCCACCATCCAGGTCCCTGTAGTCCACTGCACCGAGGTCGCCTCGCCCACCGAGTGCACGATCGTGTCACCTGTTAAAGCAGAGTCCGGTCACGTGAGGATGAGACACGTTTCTCTGACTGATTTCTGTTTGCTGCACTGTCTCAGGAGATTTTTTGAGTTTTTTATTCGAAATTTATTCGTTTTTACATTCGTTAGACCGCATTTGGGGAATACAGATGTGCACACGTGTTTTTATACATTTAATAATAATTTTTTTTATAATACACTATAGCTACTAATAACTGTTCTGCACGTGAAAAAGATCGCATTCTGTACACACGTGCACTGAAAGCTCTAAACATTACTGTCTAAATAACTGCCAACAAAAGTAAGTACACCCTCAGAGATAACAGCTGTACGTGGTGTAAACGTGCAAAGCCACACGTCCTGTTCATCATGTTCATGTTTTTGTCTGCTTGTCAGAACCATACAAATGTGTGTATCTTGTATTAGAGCAGTTACATTTTGGTGCTTCGAGTCCAATTCTCTCATCCTGAACACTGGATGTTCTACATGGACCTCATTGTAAAGAGTCTCTGAGGATGTAAGAATTATAACTGTTTCTCTCCACAAAGATGTCGAGGCTGTAAGAAGATCAGTGTCACCCTGAAACAGTGTACAGTACAGTACAGTGTTCAGGGTCATACAGAGGTTTATCAAGACGGGTTCCTCTCACTACTGTAAAATATATCCACGTTTTATTTCTATAGTATTGTCCCTTTAGAACATATGCTCAAATGTGAGGGGTGTACTTACTTTTGTGAGATAATGCATACATAAAAAACATCACATTCGGATCTAAAGCTCCTCATTCAGGCATTGTTAGAGACATGAGAGAGAAGGTCTCGAAATGATCGGTTTTGACGAACGTTTTGTGCCAGTTCTTACAAGTCTATCAGGAAGAAGTTCGGATGAAAGCGAAGTTCCTGCCTCCATGTAGAGAACGAGGTTGAACATTTTTACAGCAAATAGAAACGTTGCCTTGAAAAAGGCGTCCATTTTCATACCTGGGTAGTAAGTCTCACTTTTAGTCGATCCTTCTTTCCATTGCCTGAAAGTCCCGGAAATGACGGTGTCTGATATCTCAGCCCAATATCGTCCTAAAGAAACAAAGAAAGTACATTTTAGCTTAAACCCTCCTCTGATCCTTCAAAAGGCAACCAATCAGGTAACTGTAAATAACACCAGAAGAGGGTCTGCACTGAAGTCATGGATGTAAAATGAAGGAGATTAAAGATCTGGTTTAGGTCACAATTTTGTCTATGTATCTAAGCGTACTCACCCGAGTGTCCGCTCGTGTCGATGGCGGTCCCGAAGAGCAGCACGTACTCCGTAAGCGAGGCGTGGAGCAAACACATGGAGCCCATCCAACCCCCTGCATTCACAAACACCCACTGCAGGTCCTCGTCAGGCAGGATGTGGCCCGGGTAGCGCTTCCTCAACTCCACCACTATTTTAGAGAAGGCCTGCTCATGATCCTGACCTACAAGATCACACAAAGGGGAACATGCAGATCAAGAGAAGACAGCTAGACAGATCTGGAAGCAACTTTTTTTTTATACAGATCAGAATAAATCATTTTCTTATGGGATGCATTATGATGTGAAGGGTGGAGATGCCAGTGTTATTTTTCTCTATGATTGAGAAGTTTCGAGACGAGTTTTGTAACACACCAACAGATGGCAGCACGAGGCTGCACGCACACTCACAGGGAGCACCGACCTTCATAAGTCAGTGTGCTATGCGGAACTGAACGTGTGGGCAAGGTGTTTCAGGATGGACTTATTCGAAATGCAACCATTCCCTGGTGATAGGTCAGATTTGATGTGGCCACTGCATTCAATCTGATATTCTATTAATGTCAAATGACCTTTCATGTCCAAGCAAGTGCCAAGCTTGTGATCAGATAACCAACCGTCTCTGGGAACCAGACATGCCATCTGAGCCAAGACCCTGAATTCCAAGCTGAGTATAGAAACACATGGCACTCATGTAGATGCATCTGACATGCTTCAGAGAGAAACCAGACTGAACCAGGAACCTACAGGATCACCACCCAGCCCATTCACCTACCCACCAGGTGTTCCATGATATCCACCTGAACTCACCTGCGTATTGTTTGGCCAGCTTGGCGACTTCCTCTTTACTGAACACGTATTGTTTATTGGCTAACCAGTACTGTAAATACTGTACTCCTAACACCAGCACTCCGACCACCACCACGAGTTTCAGCAGTCTTCTACTTACAAACATCATGTAGGAACCTGTTACCTGCAATACAACATTAAAAAAAATAAAGCTACACTTAAATCTCACAACCTAACAGCTACACTCACACACACTCCTATTCTGATCCCCTAGATCTCTTACACACTCTCACAACTCGCCTGCCATGCCGTGCACGCGCTTTCGACTTCCACCAATCAGGCGTCAGCTTGAACACCTCTCATCCAATACAATTCGAGATTTCTACCAGGAAGCTCAAAACACCGGTGCGTTTTGAAAATCAACACGGCGCACGAGTGCGCATTTCAACCTATTTGTGTTTTATTATTGTTATCCTTTTTTTCCCCACAATACAAACACACACATAAAGCAACATGCTATTTTAATTTGTAAATAAATGACGTTATCTATTATCATGTGCATTAAATGAAATCGAACGTCACGGTTTGCGCAAATTTGACGCAACTCGAAACAGAAGGAACGAAAGATGCTTCCTATCTCATGATGTGTGAGTGATCAGGGATCCTACATGCTATAGTTTTGTTATTGGATCGTATTATAGTTTATTTTATAAATTGTCATGGATGAAACGGAGACCGCGAGCAAAATCCAGTTTGATCCCAGAGGTAAATATGATGTGACCACATGCATGACCATTGGTGTTTTTTTTAATTCTGTACCCACGTGCATTAATCTCCCTTTAATTCTCATTCTTATATGCATTACATAAACACGTGATTGATACTGTACACACACACACACACACACACACACACTGTTGACATATCATCCCGTGACAAGTCACCTGAATGGACTCCTGCATTTGGACTGGATCTGGATTGATAATATTTTCACTAATATATGATCAATACTCCTAATATCACAACAAATGTTATACGTTGCCTAGGCAACCTATAGTCCATGACTGCAGGAGAAATATTAAATTCTTCCCATCATGCATTGTTCACATGACAGTATGGTGTGTCCTCTTCTGAAGCTTTATTATTAGGAATATCTGGCACATGCAGTCCCTTATAAAGTGTCCATAAGTGTGAATTGTTTCATGCCATACTATTTTTTTCATGGACTGATCCATAATCCAGAATCACTGTGAGCTTCTCTATCGAGAAAAACTGGAAATTGGCACAGGCAGAAGTGTTCCCTCTTTAAAAGATAAACAAATAAATAAAAAACAAAAATAAATCAAATGGAAAAATAGACCCATGCACTATAGTGTCTTCTACGGGAAGAAGTTCCTTCTAATTGCTTTCCCTTGTTAAATAATTTGGATTAGACATAAACCCAGCAGAAGATTTTCATTCTTTAGGACAGCAAGGAAAATACGAATACTGTGTGTGTGTGTGTGTGTGTGTGTGTGTGTGTGTGTGTGTGTGTGTGTGTGTATTCTTTCTGTGTGTGTGTGATCATTTCACCCATCAATATGCTTATTATGTCATCAATGAGACCTCATTATCACCTATTATCCCGATCAGATGTCACCGGTTGTTATTCTTTTTCTGCTTTCACAATTTATGACTTCTTGTCTCAGAGCACCAGCATCTGAGGTACAACCCGCTGCGTGATTCATGGGTTCTGGTCTCGGCTCATCGGATGAAACGACCATGGAAAGGGCAGGTTGAGAAGGTGGAAGAAGACAACGTTCCTCGTCATGACCCCCAAAATCCCCTCTGTCCCAGGAGCACCAGAGCCAATGGAGAGGTGAGAATCAGAGAAACATCGTTCATCATTATCATTTCAGAAGCTTTTTTTTTTTTTTTTCATCTAATCAGGTTTTTTTCCTTCTTTTTTTGCATATGTATTCACTCCTCACTTGCACCTCCATTTATGTATCCAAGATCTTGTAGTGGTACAACCTGAAACTGCAGTGGACCTAATTAGAATTGTATTATATTTTATTTTTATCAAGCATGTTCCCACTGTAGCCTCAGATTCTTGTTCATGGCTAAAATAAGAACTGCTTTTCAGCTTTTGCAGCTCACCATCGTTGTAATGAGTGGTTCTTTGAGTTCTCACTTTCCTCTCATGTTCTACAGAACTGTTTTTTTTTCACACCATGTCACACAAACCTCTAGAGAATACTGTGTGAAAATTCCCAGAAAACAGGACGTCTGACACAAACAACCACGCCACAGTCAGTCACGGAGATGTCCCTTTTTTAATTTTTATATATTATTATTATTTTTTTGATCCTTGATGTGAACTAAAGCTTTTGACCCGTGCTAATTTTTTGAGAAATCTTTATTAAAGTACCACTTATACGTAATTAAAAAATGTTTTTGTACGATCCTGCTTTCCGGCCTGTAATTATGGCACAGACCACAAGGTGTCAGCAAAGCTCTGTTTGAGAAGCCTTGATTTACTCTACCAGGCATATTATATTCTGATATAAATGTACTACTTCTCTCTCTCTCTCTCTCTCTCTCTCTCTCTCTCTCTCTCTCTCTATCTATCTATCTATCTATCTATCTATCTATCTATCTATCTATCTATCTATCTATCTATCTATCCATCCATCCATCCATCCATCCATCCATCCATCCATCCATCCATCCATCCATCCATCCATCCACCCACCCACCCACCAAAGTGAGACAATATAAGAGCGTTCTTCTCTGCTACACTTTATTTCCACAGTCTCACATCAAGGTTACATCTTGGAGTCACGTTCTCATGCACTGGAGCCTAAAAATAATTACATGTTGTGCACAATGAAACTATTAGTTGAATTGCATCAGTGCTATGAAAGTGTAAATACAGACTTGACCTAAACTGCTAATTAGTCTGGTTGTCATGGTTACATCTCGCCATGCATCCACCACATTTATAGACTCTTTAGACTTGGAATTTCAAATCTTTAGTGACTGCTGGTTTAATAAGTTTCTACTGGGAGCACTGGGCGTGAGGTGGGAATGCGTCTGTGTTGATATGTATAATGTGTATTTTTTTGAAAGGAATAGAGGAGACTTGCATGTACATGGTTAAAGCAGATGATTAAATCCAGATTCAGCTTTTTGTCTGCTTTGTCTTCAGTGTCACTTTGTACAAACTTCTTGAGCAGTTTTTAGCATCTTTTTTATAAAAGTTTAGCCGTGAGCAGTGCGGGTACCTTTGTTGAACTGTTTAAAAAAAAAAAAAAAAAATTCCTGCTTGTCTTTGCCTTTATTACACAATTCCCTCTAAGCAAGGAAATAATGATTTCTCTTTTCCTTCCTTTACTCTCGTCCCCTCTCCTCGAATCATTTCACCATTTTATTTTAATAGGATGGATCTTCTTGGCTGATCTTCTCTCGTCTCTCACGCATTTTATTTAATAGCTTTCTGAAACCTATTCATGAAATATATTTGGTAATATTTTTGCTAATCTCGTCTAAACTGATAACATTGAACTTGAAATTCATGCATCGTCTGCGTATTGTTTATTGTTGAATTTAGGTGAATCCTGACTACGACGCCACCTTCCTGTTTGATAACGATTTCCCTGCACTACAGCCGGATGCTCCAGATCCTGGTAACGTACGCTGTAGGACAAATACAAACATGATTAGTGCAATCGATTACAATGATCTAATACTGATATTATGATCACTTATATCACAATACCTTTTTCATGGATATCTTGATGTCTTTTTTTATATCCTCGATTGGATCACCTGCTGAATGAATCTATTTTGCACCATGTAAAATACTACTGAACTTTATTACAAAAATAAATAAAAACAGTACTGAATGATGAAAATGTGATATAGGAAATAAATATGAATATATTAATTAATATAATAATTTAATTAATAAATTCACAATAATATAATATTATAGCACTCTCCGTGCAGCGCACACTATCACATGCAAAAAAACAAACAGCACGTGCTGTCAGTGATTCGCCTCTAGAGGCCGCTCTCGTATTAACAGCTGACCAGAAGCCTGGAAAAACCATCAGGTATGGATTTTGTCTGTTATGACAGGCAGTGATGCGTAGAATCATTCTCCATGTAAACATCATCTGTGTGTGTGTGTGTGTGTGTGTGTGTGTGTGTGTGTGTGTGTGTGTGTGTGTGTTATAGGTTCAGATCATCATCCTTTGTTCCAGACCAAACCTGCAAGAGGTGTTTGGTGAGAAAGCTTCATCCTCTTTTACATAACAGTCATAAACCTTATATGTATAGCCATAAAAACCAAATTGTAGGGCCATAAGTTTGTGGACACCTGACCAGTGGTGGACAGTAATGAAGTAAATGTAATTTTTGTTTCATTTTGGGAGACTTTTACTGTAACTTCACTTCATTTCAAAGTCAAATATTTGACTTTTTACTACATTATGTGAAATCTGTTGTTCCTTTTTATTTATGAGGATAAAAACGTAACTGGTGAAACACGCAGCGAGTCACCAATCAGGATCGAGCGCACGCTCTGTTTTACACGTGTTCTGATCGGCGCTTGGTGCATCTACTGATCACCAACATACAGTTCAGCATCAGTTCAACAGAACATTTAGAGAGGAATAAATGATGAAGAAACTGATTGATCTTGTTTGAAACAAAGTGTTGGTGATTGCTGTATAATGTGCAGTCTTGTGATTTATACATCAGCGCTTTCTGAATGCTCAATTCTGATTGGTCGGAAGGTGTTCATTAATTTCCTGTTGCAGTAGGTTCATCTCACAGGTGTATATAATGTGTATTTTATCGTTTCTATAGTAAATACTCGTATGGTGGGCTCCTGCCGGTTATTCCTGCTCCATCGGGTGTGTTTCGTAACACCCACAGCGAGCAGTATGGCTTTAGATAAATAATTAAAACTGTTTTTACTGTCTGATGGAGGTGTGAATAAATTTTTCTGCTCAGCTGGGTAATGCTCGGCTCAAAGTGCTAACGGCGCTGGAGCACAAAATCCTCACTTGCTCTTCAGGGACGATGCTAACGAAAGCGAAAGGGCCTGGCTAAATGTTTTTTTTTGTGTGTGTGTGTGTGTGTGTGTGTGTGTGTGTGTGTGTGAGTGTTCTTATTTGCAGCTGTGAAACAGAAATCGATACGGAGAGGTTATAGAGTCATGACTTATAACAGCAGTGGTGTACTTCCTTAATGAGGTGGAACGTGCCTGGCGTTTGCTTGCACACCAACAAAACTTATGGTTATGGTGTAATCACTTTGGATTACTGCACGCCCTGCGGCCTCCGTAAACCGTGTTTTATCCAGAACATATACGAAAGGGCCACAAATTAAAGGGAACCTTGGGTTAGTGCTGTGGGAGACTTTCTGAAGATCCTCATGTGCCCTTTAATGAACAAGTTCATTATTCATGAAGAATATATATATATACACACACACGTTAAATGCAAATCCATTTTAACGGCACAAATTTTCTTAACGTGTGATTGTTGCAGCACACATTTCTATAAAAAATTATTATTAAATAAATGTAAAAGAGTCGAAAGTAAAACCTTCAACGCAACACACGTTTATTCACCACGCCCTCGCTTTAAACAGATATAAAAAAATTAACTCCACCAGAAAATCTTTTTCAATCACTAAACAGTTTTACTGCTGCGCCGAGTCTCAAATTAAACACCAAAATCCACCATGATGCGCACATCCGGCAATTAAAACCGTCCGTGTGGAAACATTGCAAAAGTTCCGTATGGTGTCCCGATGATTAACGCAAATTTAAAACACCGTAACGACTTTAAAACATTCACAAGAACATTTTGTCTTTTATATATATATATATATATATATATATATATATATATATATATATATATATATATATATATATATATATATATATATATATATATATATATATATAATTTTTTATATTTTTTAATTTTTTTTAATATATATATATATATTTATATACAAATCCCAGCACCACCAAGTTCACCTGCTCAGTTGTAAGTTGCTCTGTGCTGCAAAGTAAAAGAATATCTCTTTCTCAAACCCTCAGCCGAAGTAAAACTTTGCAGCTGAAGTAAATGACCAGGTTTGTGTTTGAATAATATCACACACTGTGTGTCTCTATCGGATTGAACCATTCGGTCTCCAGAGGCTCCTCCAAATCAGAGACATGTGTGTTGGAAGCCAATTAGTGCTCCAGTCGAAGTGCGCAAGTGCAGCGAAGCCTCCTGTGACCTGCCCTGTATCTTCCACACAAACTCATGTTGTTTTGCCAACTCTTGCTTCTGAACAGAAGAGTTTAGAGTGCAGAAAAAGCCATGTACTATTTGTGCAATAAAAAACAGCCAGTTTCAGCATTCATGTTCACTGTGCTACATTGGGCTTTTTTTCCAGGAGCTGTTTTGGGCTTAAAATCTCCAACAAATGTTTTCTGAATGAAACCAATCAGTGGTAAAGTGTTTACATTTTCCAGTAATGCAGCTCAGCCACTATAGCGTGCCTGCTAGCATCGACACGCGTTTTTGTGAGGTGATATTTATATATTTATATTAAACATTATTATTTTTCTGCTTTCTTTTTCGCACTCTCAGTAAGGTCATGTGCTTCCATCCATGGTCTGACATCACCCTTCCCTTAATGCAGTCTGAAGACATCCGCAAGGTGATTGACAAATGGGCGGAGCTTATTCAGGAGCTTGGCGCCACCTATCCATGGGTGCAGGTAAGAAATTAGTCTGGAAGCAACTGTTTGAAGTTATGATTTGATTTATATCAGGAATAAAACATTCAGTGTGCAGTGTATGAACAAAAGTATTGGGATTCTGTAGCATGAAATTTTCCCTCCGAACTTGAAGACCCAAAAATGCTTTGCATGACTGTGCACAAAGCGAGCTCCTTGAAGATCTGCTTTTCATGGGTCAGAGTGGTAGATCTCCAGCCCCATTCATCTTCGGGATGAATGTGAACGCTGACTGCACCCCAGGCCTCCTCACATCACCTACATCAGTACCTGACTTTACTTACACCCTTGTGACTGAATGAATCTCCATCGATCTGCACAAAATCTACTGTAACATCTTCCCAGAAGAGTGGAGGTGATTATAAGAGCAAATGGGAACTAACCGTGGAATGCGATGTTCAGAAATAAGCACATACCAATCTTATGTAAATAGATTTAGGTATTGAAATTTACATATAAACACTGACGATAATTTGGGCATCTTTTAAACTCGACCATAACTAAACAAAAATGTTTACTTTGTGGCGCTGGAGCTTTCCCTTTTCTCATTATAAAACACTCTGGGAGTTTGAGCCGTTCCTCCCGAAAACCCTGTTAACATTTGTAGTAAAAGTCAGTCGCACTCCAGGGTGCATCTTTGTCATTTCTGCAGCCTTTATTCTTCCATAACGATCTGTGTTTAAAACAGCCCCATCTCCCTCCTGCAGCCTTCCTCATCTTTACTAATTGGATCAATTGGGATCTGGCTTCTCAGCGAGGACTTTTCGGTCCTGATCGACGCTCAGCCGCGCGGCGTGTTCCTCCGGGCTCCCTCACCATATTAGAGCCTCGAAGGCAGAACCGAGCCGCGCTCTGAAGCCTGCCGAAGCTCATAAAACGTCCAAGCTGTTTTAGTGCACGAGGATCAACCAACAACTAGACGTGCAGTACACTGGCAAAAGTTTGCGGACACCTGACCATAAGTTTGGTATGTGCTCCTTTTTGAGCATCGCATTCTTCCACTTTTAGTTCCAATTTGCTCTTATAATTCCCTCCAATCTTCTGAGAAGATGTTCCACTAGATTTTGTGGAGATTTGTGCAGATTCATTCAGCCACAAGAATGTTAGTGAAGTCAGGTAATGATGTAGGTGAGGAGAAGGCCTGGGGTGCAGTCAGCGTTCAGAGCTCTATAGCAGGAGATCTTCCACTCCAAACCATGTAAAGCAGATCGTCATGGTGGAACAGGTTCAGTTCTCCTGGTTCACATAAAGGGAAATATTTCATACTACAGCTTCCAAAGATGTCCTATACAATTGTGTGCCTTTCGGATTTGTGGTAACAGTTTGGAGAAGAACCACATATGGAAGGAAAGGTCAAGTGTCCCAATACATTTGTCCGTATAGTGTGTAATTGCAGACTGGACAGAACCCTCGAGTTTGCCGATTTAACCGTAAATTAAAAGTGCAGCATTTCATGAAAGATCTCCCAAATCATCAATCACCATCAACCACCA